>NC_041387.1:660645198-660665186 GCF_002162155.2 Triticum dicoccoides | reverse complement strand
CTATTTTAGGTTGCATATGCAATGGTATACCTTTTATTTGAATCAGGCAACACGCAAGCAATGGGCCATAACCGTTTCTTTTGCTGAACAATCGAGCAGAGTCACACAGCCATAATCTAATACTCCCTCCATTCCATAATGTAGTGCGACCGCGCTTTTTAAGATTTAAATTTGACCATAAATTTAATCAATCTAGCGATTACGGCGGGAGCAAAAATTATAGCGTTAAATTTAATGTTGTTTTTGCTCCTGCTTTCCTATTTGTTTTTACTATTTTTTCACTCGGTTATTTATTTTCTTTTTTATTTTTAAAATTAATTGGAATTTTTTAAAATTCTAAAAAAACAAATTAATGATTTTTTTCAAGTTAGCAACAAATATTCGTATTTGTGATTCTTTTCAAATTCGTCGTACTTTTTGAATCAACTGATCTTTTCAAAGTTCTTGAACACTTCCAAGTTCGCAAAATTTTCTCAAAGTCATGAACATTTTCCAAATTAGTGAACTTTGTTTGAATTCACGAATGGTTTTTATATTCCATGAATATTTTACAAATTCACCTTTTTTTGCAATTACGTGAACTTTTTCCAAATTCATGATTTTAAAAATTCTACTAACTTTCTCCAAATTTATGTTTTGGCAATTGTGTGAACTTTTAAAGAAAGTCAATGGTCAACACTCGCCTAGTTAACCGGTCAACTGATCAAGGGCCAAACCAGTCGACCGGTTTACCGAGCAAAAAAAGGGCGAAGGCGACCTAGCGAGCGAGCCGCTTGCATCGTTGAGCCGGCCCATGTTTGGGATATGAGCATGATGACTAGGAGGTCTTTCTATGTGCCTAAAAAAGAGGTCTCTCTATTTCCCTATTCACTTTTTCTTGAGGGGTTATTCCAGCATCATGAATGGTATATCTCGCTTATAACGGGTATAGCATTTTTCTCGCCTCAAGGGTGCGCGCATATGGGTCGATCCTTTAGCGTAGCTCATTTGTATCGCTGTAGTTCATTGTTTGCCTTAAAAAAGTTCATTGTAGTTCGCTCGTGTTTGTTGTTCGCTATGTTTTGGACTTTTTTCTTTTGTTTTTCATCAATTTTCTTCGTTTCTTTCATGGGTTTCACTGGGTTTTTTCTTTTCTTTTCCTTAGTTTTCTTTGTTCCTTTCTTGGTTTTCACTTTATTTTCTTGTCTTCCTTTCTCTTCATTTTTCTTTGTCTCTTTTTTGGGTTTTCATCAGTTTACTTTATTTTTGTTTGTTTTTTCTCGGCTTTCACTATTGTTCCATTCTTTTGCATTGGTTTTTCGTCTGTTTGCACTTTCTTTTCTTGTTTTTTGGTTTCTTTTATTGGCCTTTTGGTTTTTCTTTGTTTCTTCATCGATTTTCAACGGTTTCTTTTATGTTCAAGTTCAACACATGCCAACTTTTTAAAAATATGTAGTTAATTTATTTTAAATATATGTTTTGTGAGGTCTACTTTTATTTAAAAGCAGATTGTACCTTTATTGTATACATCAGAAACATTTTTTATACATTTTTCCCATTTTTAAATACAAGATCAATATTTTTTCATACACACATTTTTTGTATATATTTTTCACATACATGATAATTATTTATATATATATATTTCCCATTTAACATTTTTGAAATCTTGATTCACATATTTTAAATGCTTGATTAATATTTTTTAAATACTTTTCATATAAATGGTATACTTTGGTATACATTTTTTGTATACATGAGAAACATTTTCTGTATACACTCAAATGAAAACATTAACCAAGTGGGTAAGCTACCAACAAAAAATACAATCAATGTAAACATTCAAAGTTTCTTGAATCTTGTCGGTTCTTTTTTTGAGAACTCACGTCTTGTGTTTTGTTTTTTTTATAGTGGAGCTCGCAAGAGCAACTAATTGAGGGGTACCCCTTGCGGGAACCCTCAAGGGTCATTCTTGGGTGGTTTGAGAACGCGTCATTTGGCGCTTTTAGCTGCCGCCATGTGTCGCGTGCTGAGCGCTCCCTCAGGATTTTGTTTTTTCTTATTTTTCTGTATCCATTTTCGTTTTTAGATGATCTTTTTAGGATTTTTGGTTTTTCCCCGATTTTCCCTAGGTTTTGGACAATTTTTTTGGGAATTCCTTACACAAAATAATGTGTGTGTTTTTGCTTCCGTGAGAGCCATAGATTTGCTTCTCATAGAAGCACATGTTTGCTTCCACCAGAGGAGCCGTGCCTCCCAGAAAAATGTTTTTCTTCTGCAAGAGGCAGAAATTTGCTTCTCATGGAGACACAGGTTTGCTTCCGCGAGAGGAGTTGTGTCTCTCAAAAAAGACAAAAAAGCTTTTCTTCCGCGAGAGGCACATATTTGCTTCTCGTGGAGACACAGGTTTGCTTCGCGAGTGTGCCTCTCGAAACGAGAAAAAAATACACATTTTTTCCACGAAAGACACATATATGCTTCTTGTGGAGGCACAATTTTGCTTCCGTGAGAGACATAGCCGTGGCTCATGGAAAAGAAAAAATGAATGCATTTTTTCTTCTGCAAGAGCATAAAGTGTGCTTCTCACGGAGGCATAGTTGTGCCTCTTGGAAATGAGAAAAGGTGGGGGAAAATCATGCTTCCGGCTTGGTTTTTCTGTTTTTCTCTTGAAAAAAAATCACCAAACCATATAACATGAGATCTAGTTCTGAAAATCTTGACGCGAGAAATCCAACGGTGAAAGCGGTTTACGATTTGGACGCATGGTTTACTAGATAAACGTTTTGAATAGAATCTATAAAAAAGTAAACCTTGTGAGAGTGATATTTGCATGCAGTACATCACTTGGAAGTGGGAGTGATATTTGCAAAGTGTACTCCTTAATTAATTAGTGATTTCGGTAAGTCTCAAGTTGTCGAAATATATTGGTTTATTTTTGAGGGGTTGTCGAAATATATTGGTCGTCGAACGTGTTGGGCCTCTATTCCCTCGTTCACTAAGAATATATGCCGCTGGCCGCACAGCAAGCGAAGAACTCCCCATACACTACCCTGAGAAAAAAAGAACTCCCCATACACACAATGTCTGGGTACTATACTGGGCCAAGTTCAGTGCCCAGATCAACATGAAGCCTGTTCCTTCCACTAAAAAAAAGGAGTCGACTCCTCGCCGCCGGCCACCTCCTTTAGCACAACTCGTTCGTGTCACTGTGTTGTTGTTTGCTCTGGTTTTTAATATATTTTCTCTTATTTTCCCTTTTGTTCTTTTATTGGTTTTCTTCGTTTCTTTCATGATTTTCATAGCTTTCTTGTTTTTCTTTATTTTTTTCTCGGTCTTTCACATATTTTTGCCTTTTTTTCTTTCTCTGTTTCCTTCTTTCTTTTTTTTCTTTGTTTCTTTCTTGGTTTTCATCTGTTTTCTTCATTTTTCTTTATTTCTTTCTTCGTTTTCACTAATTTTTCATTGTTCTGCATTGGCTTTCTACGTCTTCATTTTCCTTTTCTAGGTTTTATTGTGTTTCTTTGTTTCTTTATCGATTTTCATCGGGTTGTTTGGTGTTCAACACATGTCAACTTCCTTAAAATAGATCATTTTTTAAACATATGTTTTCAGATGACTAGTTTTGTTTTAATATACATTGTATATGTTTTGTACACACTAGAAACATCTTATACATGTTTTACATTATATATATGATCAATATTTATTCATACATATTGTATTTTTAATATATATTTTTTGTATCCTTGACAAACATTTTTATACACATTCAACATTTTAAAAATACCTGATTAACATTTTTCAAATAATTGATTTTTTTAATGTTTGATTAACATTTTTTAATACTCGATCAACTTTTTACATATATTTTTGTATACATTTTTTCATTTACATGAGAAACATTTTCTCTATACACTCAAAGTGAATACATTCAAAGTTTCTCGTGTCTTGTCGATTTTGTTTTTTGAGAACTCGCATCTTGTCTTTTTTGTTTTTTGCGGAACTCGCGTCTTGTCGAAATATATATAGGTCAACCAACGTGTTGGGCTTCTATTCCCCCGTCCACTTAGAATATAGGCCGCTAGGCCGCACAACAAGCGAAGAACTCCCTATCCCATTCAGCGGCCAGATCAACATGAAGCCAGTTCCTATCCAAATACGACTTTCATGGAAGCAGAGTTGGGCAATAGTCCTTCGCAGATTTGGCGAGCGATTTTGGATGGAAGAGAGATCTTGAAGCAGGGCATCATCAGGAGAATAGGGAATGGGGCAACCACAAACATATGGAATACAAACTGGCTTCCCAGGATTGGGCCGATGCGGCCGATCATCTCGTTAACGGATACCCCGCCTTCTATGGTTGCGGAACTTATCGACAACACCACGGCGACCTGGCGAGAAGATGTTATCCGGGCAACCTTTCTGCCTTTCGATGCTGACATGATCCTTTCCCTACCCCTTTGCACGAGGGCAGATGAGGATTTCTGGGCTTGGGTTGGAGAGCGCAGTGGTAGATTCACGGTCAGGTCGGCCTATCGTTTAGTGCAAAACAAAAAAGGAGCATAGGGAGAACTGGATGGAAGAGAATGCAGGTGCCTCTGATCTTCGAGATAATAGCATGGCATGGACTAAATTGTGGCACACAAAGGTGCCATCAAAACTGAAGGTTTTTCTCTGGCGCTTAGCTAGGCACTCAATGCCTACAGCGGACCTCCTACACCACCGAAATATGTCTACAACAAGAACATGTGCCCTGTGTGGTCGTGATGATTCATGGAGACACACCATTCTTCAATGTACAAACTCAAGATGCATCTGGGCACTTTCTGACCAATCTCTGGAAGAATATATAAGCCTAAATGAGGAGACCAACGCAAGAAACTGGCTTTTTAATCTGCACGATGCACTGAGCCAGGAGGAGTATACTATTTTAGTGGTGACTCTATGGGCCATCTGGCGAGCAAGACGCAAAGCGATTTACGAGGACGTCTTTCAGAGCCCCCAAGCCACAAACCAGTTCATCAAGTCTTACTTGAGGGACCTTAAATTCATAGCGGAGCCGGGGACAGAGAGAAGGCAGCAAACTACCGCCCGGCCAACTCGCTGGATTCCTCCTATGGATGGATGCACCAAGATAAATGTGGATGCCGCTGTCGTACGAGGTAGAGGGGTGGCGGCTGCTATCTGCCGCGACCACAATGGTTGTTTTCAGGTGCATCAGCAATTGTGATCAGGAAACTGAGCGACCCTCCAACGCTAGAATCCCTTGCTATAAGGGAAGGTCTTGCACTTGCGGTTGATCTCAATGTACAACACGTTCACCCTGGCTTCTGACTGTAAAGTTGTAGTTGATGATCTCAAGCGAAGGACCCAACCAGCTATGGTGCCATTCTACATGAAATCTCATGGAGCACATAGCCTCTTTTGCGGTTTGTAATATTAGTTATGAGTTTAGGAGCTCGAATTTCGAAGCTCACAATCTACCGAAGCACGTTTTGAAGCTAGGGGTGGGTCGCCATGTTTGGTTAGGACACCCCGGCAACCTATGTTTTATCTCTGTAAACATTGATGCAGTTTAAATAAAGTTTCGCGAGATTGTCTTAAAAAAAACATGAAGCCAGTTCCTTCCGCTGAAAAAAAAAGGAGTTGACTCCTCGCCGCCGCAGTCAGTGGCAGCCAGTGACCGGCGTCGGGAGCGCGGCCCTGAGGGAGTTGCTCCAGATCCGCGCCAAATTCGCTGAGGTATTTATTTGCTTCACTGCCTCCCCCCCTCCCCCCGCCCCGCTTAGTGCGCCAGTACATTTTTGGTTGGATTATGGTAGGTTTTGCATACGGCTGAAGCCCCAACCTCAAATATGTTCAAACATTTGAGACTTCAGAAAGAAATATCAGAACAGATTCTCAGGGTAATAAAGCAGATGCGTGATTTACAAGTTGTCCTTTTTAACTTCATGTGTACCAGCAAAGCTTGATTTCATAGTATTCATTCATCCCAAAATCTAAAAAGTGGCCGCGCGCTAAATGGAGAGAACGAGCTGCCGGGCTTTCTTGTCATGCATTAGTTGTTTTTTTGTCTGCTAGTGCATGTCGTTATCAGTATTTAATATGTTCACACTGGTTAGTTCAATTTGAAAGAAACAACTTCACGTACAATTATTTTGATTTTCCGAATTTTTAAAAAAGCCATATCTTTCAAACCGCGCGTCGGAATTCAGATCCGTCTTCACTGTTGAATTATTTGTGACGAGATCTTTGAAACTAGATCCCCCATGAGTATGTTTCACGAATTTTTTTGATGCCAACTTTGGCTCTATATTGTGCAACTTCAGTACTGCTTTGTGCAACTTTAGTATTGCATGGTGCAATTTTTTTCAAATTCAGTTTTTTGGAGCTGCATCCACAATAGTTGTAGTTGCACACATAGTAGTCTTAGTTGGCACATGCATGGTCACGGAGTTGCACAATCTGGTCTACATAGTCGCATATGAATTGTCATAGGTTGTAATGTAGTCTAGTTACACACACATTGATGTTTAGTTGGCTTGTAACGTAGTCTAGTTGCACACACACATTGATGTTTAGTTGGCAGGAAGACTAGTTGCACACACATATGCTTAATTGGCTTGTCATATAGTCTTGTTGCACACACATTGATGTTTAGTTGCCAGGACACTAGTTGCACACGCATTGATATTTAGTTGGCAGGACTAATTACACACACATATACTCAGTTGGCGCGGCAATGTAGTCTAGTTGCACAATGCAGTACTTTAGTTGCACTATATAGCACCAAAGTTGGCATCAAAAAAAAAATTCGTCGAAACATACCCATGCGGGATCTAGTTTCGAAGATCTTGTCGCGATGAATCCAAAGGTGAAAACCGATCTGAATTCTAACGTGTGGTTTAAAAGATATGACTTTTTAAAGATTTAAAAGACGAAAATAAATGTGTTTCACATACTAGTGTGTATGCATTTGTTGTACGCATTTAATGCTAACAAAAACATTCACTAACTGACAAAAAAGACACACACTAGATCATTGCTATTTATAGATTAGAGTGAATTCCATTTTTTACCTTGTAGTTGTACATTTGTGACACATATTACCCTATTTAGCGAAACTTTTATCGAAATGTCAGATTTTGGAGACTTTTAACACGGTTTTACCCTAGTTTTACATTTTGTCTGTTTATGGTCAATAGGATCGGCATGTTGAGTCATTGATTTGTAAAAAAAACTGTAAGGATCGGAGGGCATCATTGGCGATCTTGTCCAAGCTTCTCTTGTCTATCTGTTCCACTCCTTCTGGCCGTCCACATGTTTTTGGATATAGGGCGTCACCTCACACCTTACCTGATGGACACGCATCAAAAAACAAGGGTCCAAAGATTTCAAAAGGGGTATTCTAGACGAATTTTCACTCAAAGGGGTAATTAGTGTTACAAATGTATAAATATGGGGTAAAAAGTGGAATTCACTCTATAGATTATTAAGAAACCAAAACTTGCAATTTTAGGCCGGCCACTCGCAAATTGTAGCGAGCAGCCGGCCGCTTGCTAGACCGGTCCTTCATTCATAGGCTCAGATACATAGCCCTGGTCTTATCCCCTACTCCACCACTGCTTAATTACTTTATCTCATCCGGCCACTTGGAGCCTAACAGATCTATCTAATCACCTCTTGAATCATCCACTTGATTGGTATCCCCTGAAGCTACTTTGGATTAGGCCACCAATTCTGAATGAGGTAATAGCACCCCAGGTACCCTAACTTGCACAGAATGTGACGATTTAGTCCCAAACTTGCAAAACTTGACTCCATCATATCCCAACTTGCACCTCATGTAATGATTTAGTCCCATACCAATGAAAACTCGATAATTGGCAGCCAGCTGGCTGGACCGGTCAGCGCACACACTTTTGCACAAAACCCCCTGGTGTTTCCTTTAATCAACCCGCACTTTTGCAGAAAACAATCCATCACCAAACACCCCGCGCGACGCGACAAGAAACTGTAGCAGAAGAAATGGCGGCGACCGGGAGGTGGTTGTTGGCGCTTCACTGCTCCTCTCGCTTCGTGCTAGCCAAAGCCCAAAGGTGCTTTCAGTGAGTGAGAGCATCCTAGAAGAGACCGGGGGGTAGTTTGCTGCCGTCCACGTAAGCAAAATAACGTGTGTATGCACACATTTTTTCGAAGAGTGAGTGTGTATATTATACACACGTGTGACTAGTCACTCACGCAGATGTCCTGCGTTGGCCCCATGCACGCCACGTAGGAAGGAGCCGCCTGGTCATGTGACGGGTTTTGTTGTTTGGCTAAACTAGGTGCGTCGAAATTAAGCTATAACCATACGGTGAGTTGTTAATTTGCATGTATGAGCACACAGCTCTGGTCCACTCTCACTCCGGTTGTACATGTTCACGTAGTAGAGTGCGGTGTGGTGCAAGTAAGCTAGCCGGGATGTTTAGCGGACAAATCTGCATCGGCGTACGTACATCCAAAATCTGCTCCGATGATCGACTCTTGTTCCTTTGGATCTGGCGAAAAGGCCCGAAAGATGCAGGCTTGTCAGTTGTCACGCACGTTGCCGGTGAGGATTTGGGTGTGCACACATAGCCAGAGCCACGTACCAATGCAATGGACAGCGCCGACCGCATAACTCAACCAGGATAGATGCTCATCTTGTTAATGACATGAGCAACAAACGTGCTAAAAAAAAAGAAAAGCTAAAATATAGCTCCGACCTCTGTTTTCTTTTAGATTCGCCATTGCACACACCCTAGTACCATGGGTACCTCCGAGATACTGAGCCGATACAATATATAGAGATTGATTAAGTCGTCACAGACGTCCTTGTAGTCAACGGAAACGCCGCTTCCCACTGAACGCACATTGCCTAAAGGCCTGAAATAAATCCAGTAAAATGTGGCTATCAGTGCCAAATCTAGGACTTGAACACTGATGTATCAGTTCCATTACAAAGAACCTAACCATCTGATATAGGCTCAGTTCACGCACGTACACTATTAGTAGTTATAGAAAACACTCACCTAGCCTAAGTGAACTTATGATGGTCCAAAATCTTAGATTTGTTTATTACTTCTTCTCTTCTGGTTTAGAAGCCCCCCCCCCGACACACACACACCACCACCATCTCATTTGAGTCAAAAATAATAATCATCAATTTATCTAATAAAATATGAGCTACACCTAACAAAAAAATTATATAACTGAGAACGGCATTCCTATGCTTCAAATAGTGACTTAAAATGTCTTATAAAAGTTTTCAGGGGAGTATATTTTTTCTCTATTAACTCCAATGTATTTTTTTTAAGATGCAATAGGAAAATTACGCTGCGTGACATGCATCATATTCCCGTGTTTTCTTCCTACGCCCGCCATTTTTATTTACTCCGCATATTAGGTTTGTCTAAATTCAAACTTTATATACTTTCAACAAGTTTGTGGAAAAATATATTAACATATATACCTTCAAATATATATATCACTGAACCTAAAAAAAATATCATTGGATTAATCATTAGATATATTCTCACATCACATAAATATGTTACTTTCGACTTGGTCAAATTTGATAAAGTTTGGCTTCAGTCAAAGCCAATACGTGGAGTTAATAAAAACGGAGGGAGTAATTTTTTTGATCGAACGATTCGGTAATGAAGTTGTTTACACGGAAGTTGGTTGCGTACGCTCGAGATCTAGCTCGAGTCTTCTTCCCAGACTCAGCATCAATGCATGGCGTGCACGTACGCGCATTTCATCGGCGATCGAAATTACGCGGTCATCATACCGGAGTACTCCAGCTATAGCTAGCTAGCTAGCTTGTATTGGCGCGCGCACTCGAGCCGTCAGTGGGCAGCGGACAGCGGTACTGTACTGGTCACCAGTACGCAGGCCCGCGCAATGTGCATTGTGCATGGCTTCCTTTCTGTTTCTGTTTTTTCTATCGAAAGAAGTGGTAATATGATTCCAGCTTTGAATCCACTCATCAATCATTCGAGAATTCCAAAACACCGTACTCTCTCGTACGTCTCCACTCAACGACCACGATCGATCGAGGCATGCGGCATGCATGCGTGCATGCAAGAATGATTTGCTCCGCCCACCACGGCAAAGACAGTTTTGATTGATCAATGCCACGGCAAATTCAGGTGGAGGTGAGTGCGGGTTGATTAAAGGAAACGGCAGGGGGTTTTGTGCAAAAGTGTGTGCGCTGACCGGTCCAGCCAGCTGGCTGCCAATTGTCGAGTTTTCATTGGTCGGGGACTAAATCATCACATGAGGGGCAAGTTGGGGTATGGAGGAGTCAAGTTTTGCAAGTTTGGGACTAAATCGTCACATTCTGTGCAAGTTAGGGTACCTGGGGTGCTATTACCTCATTCTGAATGGGAAACCCACCTTTTAGTAGTCAACCGCGCCTACCAATTCTTATTTCCAAACAGTTATGGAGACTGACAACACCCGATGTAGAGATTGATTTCATTCCTGTAAACATCCAAATCGACACAAAGGAAATATATGATGGTCTTTAAATGATTGAGTTGGACACACACGGAAGATTTAGAAGTGCTGTAAATGCATAGGTATTTTTGCAAGGGATGCAGCAGATCATGGAAGGCTGTTCTGTATCTTCCTTGGCCCTGTCAGCCATTTCCTGCTATTTCTTTTCCCAGTGAGATGCGATGATCCTTTTTTGAGGGATTAATGTCATGATGCTTCGGAAAAGAATTGCCAATTCAGCAACGAGATCACCACAATTATATATCATATCCTCCCAAAGAAAGAAAGTTGGACCAGCAACTTGATGGGCCCTTCCCAGTCGACATCAGTACCGTCAGTTTCAACGTACGTAGCCAGCAATTTGCAGCAACGTAGCCAATAATTTGCAGCAATTATTGAGTCACGGTCTTCCTTTTCTGACCAACTTTTGCAATAGGGTACTAAAGACTATTGTGATCATTCCTCACCTTGAGACACACCATGTAAGAGCTCTATAAGTAAACCAGCATTCTCTACCACTCTCCACAAATTCCAAGCTCTTAAACAGTGCGAGCAGCCACCACTGTCCATGGCCATGGCACTTCCCCTCATGATACTCACACTCCTCTTCTTGCTTCCAGTGACCATGCTAGCTGATCCTTTCCTCCATAGAAATAATGGCACTGACCTAGCTGCGCTTCTAGCCTTCAAAGCAGAGTGCTCCGATCCTCTTGGTATTCTTGGTAGGAACTGGACCACTGGTACATCATTCTGCCACTGGGTTGGTGTCTCTTGCAGCCGTCGTCTGCGGCGCGTTACCGCTCTTGTGCTGCCAGGCATACCGCTCCAAGGAGCGGTCTCCTCATATCTTGGTAACCTCTCTTTTCTCCATGTCCTAAACCTCACCAACACAAATCTCACAGGCATCATCCCTCCTGATATAGGTAAATCGAGTCGTCTCGTTGTACTTGATCTTAGCCTTAACGGATTATCAGGCATTATCCCTCATACCATAGGAAATCTCACAAAGCTAAAAGTCCTTGTTCTAAGCCAAAATGATCTCTCTGGGACAATACCATATGATCTGCAAAACTTGAATAATCTTAGGAATATTGATCTCGGGACAAACCAGTTAAGTGGTCTGATACCACAACAGTTATTCAACAACACACCTCAGTTAATTGATCTGAATTTTGGAAACAACAGTCTTTCAGGGCCAATACCACCCGGTATTGCCTCCTGTGCCATGCTTGAAACCCTTTTGTTGCAACGGAATCAGCTATCCGGTCCAGTACCTCCAACCATATTCAACATGTCTAAACTACAACTTCTGATCCTCGCCAGTAATAGCTACTTAACAGGATCCATCCCTAGCAACAAAAGCTTTAATCTGCCCATGTTGCTCAAGTTCGGTATGGGTGGCAACAACTTTCAAGGCCGTATTCCATTAGGACTCGCATCATGTTGATATCTTGAAGTAGTTTCCCTGTCCGTAAACTCTTTTGCGGACTTTGTCCCAGCATGGTTTGCTAAACTGTCACAGCTCACTTGGATTAATTTAGGTGGAAATGGCCTGGTTGGTTCAATTCCGGGTGAGCTCAGTAATCTCACTCTGCTAAATGTGTTTGATCTCTCATATTGCAATCTAAGTGGAAGGATCCCAGATGAATTAGGGGAAATAAGTCACCTCACGCATTTACATTTGTCATATAATGACTTAACAGGTTCATTTCCTGCTTTTGTTGGTAACCTATCTCAACTGTCTTTGCTGGCACTAGAGTCGAACTATTTAACTGGATTAGTCCCGGTAACCATTGGGAACCTCAGAACCCTTAATTTTCTGGATATTGAAAGCAATCAGTTCAAAGGGACCCTTGATTTCTTGTCCACTCTCTCCAACTATAGACAACTCTTACTTACATTGGAATGTGTTCTTTCACTGGGAGCATTCCTACTTACATTGGAAACCTCTCTACAAAATTATATTACTTTTTTGCAGACGCCAACCATTTTACTGGCATAATCCCAGCAACAATATCAAATCTTAGTAGACTTAGTGTATTATCCTTTGCTGGCAACCAATTGAGTTCCACGAATCTGGATTCTGTTACATTATTAGAGAATCTTGAGGAACTAGACCTAAGTGGGAATAACATGTTTGGCCCAATCCCAACTCATATTGGCGCCCTAACAAGATTGCACGAATTAGGCCTGCGAAACAATCATTTTTCTGGTGTCATACCAAGTGGTGTTGGTAACCTAAGTATGCTAGAGCGTATCACGCTTGCAAATAACCAGCTGTCGTCAACTATACCTGAAAGCTTATTCCATCTTATTCACCTTCGGGAATTAAATCTGTCTCACAACTTCCTTGCTGGCTCATTGCCCACTCATTTCAGTTCCATGGAAGCAATGGACATACTAGATATATCTTCCAACAACTTGGTTAATTGGTAACCTCCCGACTTCATTTGCACAACGCGGACTGCTAAGCTACCTTGATCTATCACACAACATGTTGCAAGGTTCGATCCCAGCCTCTTTCAAAGGGTTACTCAACCTAAAAGTATTGTGCCTATCCTGTAACAACCTTTCTGGCACTATTCCAAAGTATTTGGCCAACTTTACTTCTCTGACTAGCTTGAACCTTTCTTTTAATAAGTTCCAAGGGGAGATACCAGATGGAGGTATTTTCTCAAAAAACATCAGCTCTCAATCTTTGATGGGAAATGCTGGGTTGTGTGGTGCCCCACGTCTAGGAGTTTTGCCATGGCAAGTTGATTCACACCCATCCAACAAACACTCGCTAAGATTTTTGCTTCCAGTTCTCATGATAACACTGGGGGCTATAGCAATTCTCCTATACCTAATGAACAGAAAGAAAAATAGGAAGCAACCAGATGTTTCGACTTCTATTGACATGGCTGACGTGATCAGCCGTAGGTTAATATCCTACCATGATATTGCTGAAGCCACTGATAATTTCAACGACGACAACATACTTGGAGCTGGAACTTTTGGTAAAGTTTACAAGGGCCAACTGGATGATGGTTCGGTTGTTGCAATTAAAGTGATCAACATGCAAGTCGAGCAGGCCGTGAGGAGCTTTGATGCTGAATGTCAAGTGCTACGAATGGCTCGCCATCACAACTTGATACGGATATTGAATACTTGTTCCAACCTAGATTTCAGAGCACTGTTGCTTCAGTACATGGCCAATGGTAGCTTGGACGCACACTTGCACACTGAAAATTGGGAGCCGCTAGGATTCATCAAGAGATTGGACATTATGCTTGGTGTGTCGGAGGCGATGGAGTACCTACATCATCATCACTATCAAGTTGTTTTACACTGTGACCTGAAGCCTAGCAATGTGCTCTTCGATACGGACATGACGGTGCATGTTGCTGACTTTGGCATTGCAAAGTTACTTTTGGGCGATGATAACTCCATGGTATCAGCGAGTATGCCAGGGACGATTGGTTACATGGCCCCAGGTATGTGTACTTGCTACCATCATGCTTGAGCAAATTATTTTGCAAGGCATCAGCTATTTCTTTGGTTACTGAACTCTCTTCAAAAAATCTTGAGCAGAGCTTGCATTCATGGGAAGGCATCACGGAAGAGCGATGTGTTCAGCTTTGGGATCATGTTTCTCGAAGTCTTCACCGGGAAGAGGCCCACAAATCCCATCTTCATCGGAGAATCCAGTCTTAGGCAGTGGGTTTCACAAGCATTTCCGGCGAGGCTCATCAATGTTGTTGACGAGAAGCTGCTCAAGGTGAAGAGATAAGTAGGTGCGAACCAGGTGGCTTTCATCACCAAAGCAATACTACTGAATTGGCATCATCCTCCACTGCCTCGAACGTCGACTTTCTCGTGTCAACATTTGAGTTGGGTCTGGAGTGTTCAAGCGATTCTCCTGACCAGAGGATGAGCATGAGCGACGTGGTCGCGAGGCTGAAGAACATCAAGAAGGGTTACTCTGCTTCCATGGCAACAATTCAAGGCGCGCATAATCGTTGATCCATACGAGAATGCATGTATCTGTACATCTGCCTTTTTTCCATAGTAAATCAAGCATGGCGCTAGGGCTGCTACAATGAGAGTTATATATAATATGATGGTTTTCCATAGCAAGCTAGCAGAGTTGTAATATGATGGTTTTCCACACCCACGGTGTCATCATCTATGCCAGTGATTGGTAGTAGTAACTGATCCTTGGGCTAAAGCATCATGTTCTTGAATGTATTATATGTGTTTCTGCATGATATGTTCATATATATCGCTGAACTTATTTTTGTTTGGAGCCGATTCCTACAATGGAAGTCCCAACAGCTAGCATGGAAGCGTTACCAGTTTTACGCTTCAGCTGCATCTGTTTTCTGATGTGCGCATGGTAGCATGATTTCTATTATATTTCAGTTAGAGTCGCAACGGTTGAGTTCATAAGTCTCCATTGCATGATGAATGGCTTATGCTATGGTTGCTGAGTGGAAAACAGATTGTTATGTTGGTCTCGAGATTAATAGTTAGTCAAAAATATTGTAGCTCAAATGATGGCTAATGGTTTCGCCAAACCTGCTTATTCTATTCGGAGCTCAGTTAACTGTTGTAACATAGTTACTCTTTCTATTGGCTGAATTGAGCAGATTTGCTGTTCATGATGGGAAATGTCAGGACAGTTTTTCATTTCCCCGGGCATTTTCTTCCAGAGATACCGTTTTTCTTTAGGATCCAATCTCCCAGCTTTTGCTGACGCATGTTTCTGAATGTGTTTTTTATTTTTTGAAACAACGAGCCTTCTCGTCGATTTCTGTACTGTTAAAGAAACCACCAATTTTTCAGACATAACAGCAGAACAAAGATAAAGTGATTACATACCCAAAAAGGCTTTACGCCCCGCTTTATATTATAAAGCCAACCGCACAACAAGCATCCAACAAGGTCCAACACAGACACACACACACAAACACACGGAAGTCCACAAGAGCACGAAAGTCGGAAGGGTCAATGCTGAGGGCACAACAAAACAAGCCCTAAACACAAAATACACACACCACAGAGCCGCCAGGAGAACTAGTCAGGCTCAGGGGGTGGAGGCGGCATCGGGGGAGCCACGCGGAGCGCCATCGAGCGGAGATCGGAGAGGAGGGTGGTGATGACGTCCCGGTCCTGGGGGCGGCTAAGCGGCCGCCAAAGCTGCAGGTAACCACACAATTTAAAGATAGCGTCAGTCGCACGTCAGAGGGGGACCTTCTGAATAACGAGCTTATTGTGAATGTTCCAAAGCGTCCAGGCAAGAACCCCAACGCACAACCATCTAATATGGCGGTAGCGAGAGGGGGATGCGTTGAGCTCCGTCAGCAGGTCGGGAAAGTTGGTATTACACCACTGTCTGCCAACCGTTTCGTGGAAGCAGGCACAAAGGAACTGGGCCGAGTGGCACGAGAAAAAGATGTGGTTAGCATCCTCTACCGTGCCACAGATGGGGCACATCCCATCGCCCGGGCCATTACGCTTGAGGACTTCAACCCCAGAAGGGAGGCGTCCACGGATCCATTGCCACAGGAAATCCTGATCTTCAGTGGTAGGCGGATGTCCCAGATTAGGCTAAAGGGTTCGGGGGCCGCCGATGGCACAATTGCACCGTACAGGGACTTCGTGGAGAAACGGCCAGAGGGCTCAAGGCGCCAGGAGACAGCATCCTGATCCTCCTCAACATTCATCGGCATAAGGGCGATGTCTTGGAGGAGGGAGTCCCAAGCGGCCACCTCAAGGGGGCCAAAAGGTCGCCGGAAGGCGACACACCCTAAGTCAATAAGGGCCGTCTCGACAGAGACCCGAGGGTCAGCCGCGATGGCAAATAATTCCGGGAATCGCGCCGCCAAGGGGGAGTCCCCTAGCCAACGATCGAACCAGAACAAGGTCGAGGCTCCGGAGCCAACCGTGATGGAAGTGCCGATGCGCAGTACGGGCAGAAGCTGGATCACGGATTGCCAGAACTGGGATCCACCCGTACGTTGGCAAAAGGCAAGAGGTTGGCCACGGAGGTATTTATTACGGATGATGGTGAGCCAAAGGCCTCCCTCCCCATCGGCAATACGCCACAACCAACGGGGCAGGAGGGCAATGTCCATGCGCCTGGATGACAGGATCCCAAGGCCGCCCTGGTCTTTGGGTTTGCAGATGTCGGGCCAGCTCACCATGTGGTACTTCTGCTTGCCGCCCTCACCAGCCCAAAAGAACCCCGACTGGTATTTGGCCACCTCCTGATGAAGGGTCTCATGAGGGCGTAGAAGCTCATGAGAAACCAGAGAAGGCTAGCAAGCAAGGAATTGATTAGGATCACCCTGGCAGCTTTCGACAGCCAGCGCCCCCTCCAGGGTTCAACCCTGTGCTGCATCCTAGTCACCGTCGTGCGGAGATCCACGATGGTGAGCCTGGAGTCACTAATGGGCACCCCCGAGTAAGTCGTGGGGAAGGAGCCTAGGCGGCAGTTCAGCCGGTCCGCAATGGACAAAGCTTCGTCGGGGGTGTAGCCAAGGACCATCACTTCGCTCTTGTCGAAGTTGATGGTGAGCCCCGACATCTGTTGGAAGCACAGGAGGAGGAACTTCAGGTTGGCGATGTCGGACGCGGAGCCCTCCACCATGACTATGGTGTCGTCTGCATATTGGAGGAGGGAAACCCCTCCTCCGTCCACAAGGAGGGGGACAACGCCCAGGATATGGCCGCTCGCTTTGGCCTTATCAAGGATGACCGCGAGGGCATCAACAACCATGTTAAAGAGGAACGGGGAGAACGGGTCACCCTGGCGCACCCCACATAGGGTGGGGAAGTAGGGGCTATCTCGCCGTTGATGTTGACAGCCGTCCGACCGCAGGTGACGAGTTGCATAAAGCGGGTCACCCAGCGGTCGTTGAAGCCCTTTCGAAGCAAAACTTCCCAAATGAAGGGCCAGTGGACAGTGTCGTATGCCTTGTGAAAGTCGAGCTTAAGGAACACCGCGCGGTGGTTTTTGGACCAGACTACATGCAGGACTTCGTGGAAGACCAACATCCCATCCAAAATATACCGGCCTTGTATGAAGGTGGATTGGTTGGAGTGGGTGACAGACTCCGCGAGAAGGGTCACCCTATTGGCGTACCCTTTAGCCAGGATCCTGAAGATCACGTTAATCACCGTGATCGGGCGGAACTGGCGAATATCCGAGGCCCAAGGAACCTTAGGGATGAGGGTAATGATCCCGTAGTTCAGGCGCCCAAGGTCCATTGTCCCAGAGAAGAACTCGTCGAAGAGGGCCATGATCTCTGGTTTGATGGTTTGCCAGAATGTTTTGAAAAACGAGACTGGCAATCCATCCGGGCCCGGAGCCGAGGAGGGGTTCATTCCTTTGATCGCCGCAAGGACCTCCTCCTCCGAGAAGGGCGCCACCAATGTGGCGTTGGCCTCGGCAGAGACAAGTTGGGCCCCTGACCAGGTATCGGGGGCTAGCGCGGCCCCACCCCGAGGGGTGGGGGTGAAAAGGGCTTTATAAAAGCCGTCTACGTGGGCTCGGATGTCCGAGGGGCGAACAAGCTGAGTATCGCCTTCCCATAGGGAGTGGATGGAATTGCGATGGCGCCGGCCATTGGCGATCGCCTGGAAGTAGGCCGTGTTGGCGTCACCCTGGAGCACCCACCGTTGGGTGCCGTGCAGCCGCCAATAGGCCTCCTCGTAAGCGTAGATGACCGAGAGCTGGTCCTCGAGGTCATATCTCAGCATCCATTCCTCTGGGGAGATCCCTGACGAGTCAGCACGGGCTTCCAGGACTTGGATGGCGCTCAAGAGGGCCTTCTTGTGATCACGAATATCACGTCCGAGGTTCGCGCCCCATCCCTTCATAAATTGGCGGGCCAGCTTGGCGCCAAATTGCCAAGAGTCCACCGCGGACATGGCTCAGTGAGGAGCATCGCGAGCGGCGGTCCACTTAGCCGCAACGGCCTCGCGAAAACCGGCCTGGTTGAGCCAAAAGAGCTCAAACTGGAACCAAAGGGGGATGGGAGGGGCATTCATCAGAAGAGGAGAGGAGGAGAGGGACATGGTCTGAGCCGATCCGGGTGATAGCCTGCACCGAGGCCAGGGGCATCTGAGTTCCCATTCCGGAGAGACTAAGACGCGGTCCAGAACGGATTGCGTCGGGTTAGCCTGGCGGTTAGTCCAGGTGAACCAGGCCCCCGTTCGCTCGAGCTCACAGAGGCCAAGCTCCGCGATGCAGTTGTTAAACCTCTGCATCCGGGGGCGATTAACCCAGTCATTATTCTTCTCATCCGGGGAGCGGATGAGGTTAAAATCACCTCCCACGACCACTGGGAGGGAGGACGCAGAGATCTTCTACTGCAGCTCGGCGAGGAAGGCCGGGGAGCGGCTGTGGTCCACCGGTCCGTACACGATGATGACCTCCCATTTAAAGTTGAGCGCACGCTCGAAGATCTCCATACTAACGACGAACTCGCCCCGATCAATGCCTCCCACCTCAAAGGTGGCATCCTTAACACCTAGGAGGATGCCACCCGAGTGGCCATTGTTCCCACTAGAAGGGAGCCAATGCCAGGCAAACAGGTGGGAGCTAAGGCTGTCGAGCTCGGGAAGACAGAACTCTGTGCGCATGGTTTCTTGGATGGCAACGGTGTCGATGTGCTCGTCTCGGATGTACTCAACTAGCTGGTGGTTGCAGCCGTCATGGCCGAAGCCGCGGATGTTCCAGAAGAGGGCGCGCATCTAAACCGCCATTGAGGGGCTGCTTGACCCCAGGACGGTGGAAGCACTGAGGGATCTAAGAACGGCAGTGCGGGAGCGAGTGCGACCATGAATTTCCTCGGCAGGTGTCCCAGAGGGCTGGCGTGTCGGAGTGCGGAGGAGACGGGCCCGGGTCTCGGCGAGTTTTCCATCGAGAATCTCGCGAGCCTGGATTGCCGCAATCTGCTCCAAGGGGGGACCAACCCCCCCCCCCCCTGAAAACTACCGATGAGTCCAGGGCCACCTTGGCAAGGTGGCCGAGTGGGATAGCTTCGAGCGCAGAAAAAGAGCAGCTGGAAGAACTGGAGGGGATGGCGTTCGCACCTATCTCGAGGTTCCGGGACGCAGCCCAAATCTCAGATCCCTATGAGATGGACGGCGCCGGGAAGCCGGCCGGGCGGTCCGCGTCGAGCCGGGCGCTGCGGCGGGAGGCTGTCACTGGGGTCGACGAGGTCCGAGCCCGCGGACGTAGGACACCGACCGAGGCGGGTGGGAGGCGACGGGGGTGACAACCTCGGAGGCCACCAGCAGCAGGCGAGTCGGGGACGCAGACGCTGGAGGCACCAGCCGGGCCACAGACTCCGCCTAGGGAGAGGGCGGGTCCGGGGCCGGCGCGTCGACGGCCGGGGCAGGGGAAGGAGCCCCGGGGGAGGCGGGAGGCGGTGGCACGTCCACGCCAGGGGGCGTCCATCGGGAGGGACCCGAGGGGTGGAGGCGCCGACGTC
>NC_041387.1:660587113-660645087 GCF_002162155.2 Triticum dicoccoides | reverse complement strand
CCGGAAGAGATGCCATCGTCGGGGACGGGGGGGGGGAGCATGGCCACCACGGGAGGGGTGCAGGGCGAGCGCGGCGAAGATGCCGGAAGGACGAGGAGGCTGACGCTGGAGATGTCGCTGAGCTCGGCCGAAGAGGAGGGAGAGGAGACATGCGAAGCGGGGGCGGCCTCGGTGGAGGGGGCCAACCCACGCGACCGACCCGCACCCCCACGCCCCAGAGGAGAGGAGGGTCCCGAGAGGGGGAGCGGCTGCGGCCCGAGCGCTCGTCGTCGTCCTCCGGATCCTCGTGGCGGGAGGGTCGCGGACAGCGGTAGTGGGAGTCGTGGTGGTGGTCCGCACCACCCCCACCAAGGTGGCCATTAGTGAGGTGTCGAGGGCAGGCGATATGGTTGGGAGGCTCGGGGTAGATCTTGAGGTCGAACCCCTGGTCGTTGAAGAAGATCCGGACAGTGGCTCGGAGGGTGGATGAGTCAAGGCATTTGACCTTGACACGGACATCCTCCTCCTTGCGGAGAGAGAGCTCGTCCACCACCACCACCTTGCCCAGGAGCTTGGACATGCTACGGATCACCTTCTCAGAGCGGGCGATGTCGGGGAGGCCCGCAATGAGGATCCAAGCAGTATCCAACACGGCCGCCGCCTTAGGGTCCATCAGTGGCTCAGAGATGTTGACGACGAGCTTGTTGAGGGCGAGGGTGATGTCGTCGCTACGGGTGCA
Source organism: Triticum dicoccoides (assembly GCF_002162155.2). NCBI lineage: Eukaryota > Viridiplantae > Streptophyta > Magnoliopsida > Poales > Poaceae > Triticum > Triticum dicoccoides. The sequence goes on along the minus strand of NC_041387.1, from coordinate 660,644,369 downwards.
GAGGCCCAGGCTGAGGGCGTCGGAGAAGACCACGGTGAAGGAGCTGTCCAAGGTCGGAGTCACCTGCCAGTCCCAGACACGGCGGCAAAGGTGGTTGAGCTCGGCCTCGATCATCTTCGGAGAGGCGACTCCCGCCCCCACAATGGTCACGACTGCTAGGAGTGACGGAGATGGGGGGGGATGTCCTCCACCTCGATGTGGAAGAAGCCGAGACCCTCAATGTCGTGTCCGTGCATCATGAGCTCCTTCGCAACCGGGCGATCCAGGCAGAGAGCCGCGGTATGGCCCAACTCCTTGTAGAGGTAGCACGTCGGCGGGTTGGGGCACTCCACTTGGTAGTGACCGGGGATGCCGCAGTTAAAGCACGGAGGGGGATCATGAGGGCACATGAGGCGGCCACGACCGAAGAGGCGGGAGTCGGAGCCGCGGAGGAGAGTGGGCGGCCGGGGCCCTTTTTCTTTTTCTTTTTGGCGCCTTGGCGGCCCCGAGCCCCCGCACCACCATTGCCGGGGGGCAAGCTCGGCTGGACGCGCGGCGGCTAGTAGGGGCAAGGAGGGGCAGCCAGGGCGGCCACGGGGAGGGACCGGGAGGGCGACGAAGATCGGCCGCGACGGCAAGCGGGAGACGGGGAGCGGGGGAGATCATGGCGGGCCTCCCGTGCGGGGGAGCGCCTGTCCGCGGCACGCGCCGGTGAACGCCGGCCGTCCCGAGGGGAGGCACGCCGGCCAGGTGAGCGGCGGTCGTGGTCTGGGGAGCGCCGCTCTGAGCGCGCTGGCGAGCGGCGGGCCTCACGGGCAGGGGAGCGGCGGGAGGAAGGCCGGGAGGTAAGCTGCTGCCGGAGGTCCTCCTCATGGCGCAGCCCGTCTGGGGAGGAACGGGAGGCGTCCCGGCGATCGTCGCGGCCGTGCTTGGGGCGCCCAGCATCGCCCCCCAGTCCCGGACCATGGCGGCAGGGAGTGGAGCGGACGCCGGAGCTGGCGGCGGAGGAGCAGATGAACCCGCAGGGAGGGGAGGGAATCGGTCGGCACTGCGGGAGGGGGGCGCATGGGAGGGACGCGGTTGGACATGGAACCCTAGGGGCGGCCAGATATGCGGCTTGGGTGGGCCCGCAGCCACGGGAGACCGCAGCCCAGGCCCGTCCACAGACGCCGAGGCCCACGCAGGCCGGCCCATGGGAAGGGCCAGCTGCGGGGGGCGGCCCAACAGCGACAGGCGGGGGGAGGCGCCGCGCCGGGCGCGTCGCCCCTGGAGGCGCCAGCTTCGTCGCCCAAGCGCTCCATCCCGAATCCGCCACCGTTGTAGTAGGATGCAAAGAACAGGCCGCCAGGAAAGCCACACAGGGTTAGAGCAGCAAACTAACACTCGCAGCACTATGCACACTGCATGAAGCTGCAGGTAGACACAGCAAAAGGAAAAGAAAAACAGAGGTTTAAACCACTACATCAGATAGTAACTGCAGAGTCATGCAGTTCTGCTTTAGAGATCCCAAGACGTGCAGGCCGGCAGAAGTCGAAGCCTTCCCAGGCCAGGTGAAGAAGATCAGTTTGGTCCTGAGGTGATCCTAGGAATCGTCGTGGCCCGACCGATGTTTCTGGATTTATTGGTGCATCTTTTTTGTCCAAGAGAACGAAATTTTGCCCGACAGATGTTAATATTTGGTAGTTGACATGCTGCCTACATAGCGGAAATATGTACCATAAGATGACACAGCGGTCGAGCCAAGGTTTGGCTCACACATAATATTTCTCTCTAGAATCTTAAGAAAAATCATAAATCATGAACTTCGATACGAATGCACTGCGGCCATCTAATTACTTATTACTAGTTATCTTTGTATGTCTCATTATATCTAGTTCCTATTTATGATTATGCATGGTGACCCTTGTAATTGTGTGGCTTGCTGTTAGCCTATCCAGGTTGAAGCAACAGAGCAGGGCAAGGACTAACTGACCTCCCTTCCGAAAATGTATTTAGCACATTTTTTCTTGAATAGATATAAAATCCATGGGGCAGTCACATGACAAATCATAGGATCGATAACCAGAGAAACACCAATTAAAAAAATAATAACCAGAGCAATTTTCAGGTACGGTTAGGGCTGGACGCGAGCCGAGCCTGAACCGAGCCTGGCTTTGGCTCGCTCTAGAGCGTCTCGGCTCGGCTCGGCTCGCTCAGCCAACGAGCCTACTTTAGGCGGCTCGGCTCGCTTCAGGTATGGCTCGGCTCAGACCGAGCCGGATCGTAAGCCAGCTGCCACCAGAATCTCTTTTACCTATAGAACCTCTGTTTTAGTCCACTGTCTTGATTTTCTGCAGCAATTAAACCCATGTTTTGGAAGACAAACCGTTTATATTGCTAAAAATGAAACATCCAACAACCTATTGTTTTAAGAAATGGTCATAATAATGAAAAATAAGCTTTCTTCTATGAATTCTTCTACGAAAATTGTAACAACGGAACAGATATGAGAGAAAGAATTGGGCAACATTTGTATTGAATTTTGGACAGCGCTTCCTTTTGAACTTTACACAGCAAAACATCAAATATTGATAGCCAAACAAATAAATTTTGCATAGCATAATACTTACCACTTTGACATATAAAATGAGAAAATGTAGAGGAAATTGTTTAAAAAATGGTCATAGTGGACGTTGACAGCCAAACAAATATTGACAACAGTCTATATTGCTAATAATGCAACATCTAGTAGTCTATGGTTTTAAAAATAGGCATAGTGACGAAAGATAAGCTTTCTTCTATGAAAAGTGTAGAGGAAATGGAACAAATATGTCAAACAAAGAATTGGGCAGCATTGCTTTTTAATTTTGGATAATACCTCCTTTGAACTTTATACAGCAAATATATTGAACGTTGACAGCCAAACAATGCAATTTTGTACATCATAACACTTAGCGGTTTGATATCAAAATGAGAATCTTCCTCCTCAAACAGAGTATCTTGATCATCCTTGTCCTCTTCTTCATCATCCTCCTCCGCTTGCTTATCATGCTTCATTGCCTAGCACACAAAAACAGCACACACTTGAGCTTAGGCACGCATATATTTAACTTTTTGATAGCAAAAACAGGACATACATAAGCTTGTACAAACATATATTGACTTTTGGATACCAAAAACAGCATATACATGAGCTTGTACAAATTTATATTTGACTTTTGGATAACAAAAACAACACACACATGAGCTTGCGCACACGCATATATTTGACCTTTGGATAGCAAAAACAACAAACACATGAGCTTGGACGTTGCAAAGTTTGTTTTACCCTAAACATCAACTCAGCAAGCGGGATATTGCTGTAATGTTTCGCCCGCTTCCTCGGCAGTGATGCAGTAGCCCTTCCCCTTTTGCTTCCCGGAAGGCCAGGACAGCGGCTTAGTCTTCATAATGGAAACCAAGCTCCTCTTCTTCCCCTTTTCCTTGTCCATTCTTGCGACGGCAGGGCCCTGCACACATCAGCAAAGAACAAATGGTCAATCATCAACAAAATTTTACATAGATAATAAAATAAACAGTCTACACAATGAATCACAAAGCAAATTCATCCATCCATCAATCAAATTCGTGCAGCATCCATCCTAGCAAGCTGCACTCCGCAGCCAACAAGCATAATCATTCATCCATTAAATTCGTGTAGCATTCATCCACCGTGTTTCCTAGCTAGCTGCGACCTCTAGCCACAATCACAAGCATCCATCCATGATACATCCATCAAATTCCTTCGTGTGTGTGCGCCAGTGCAGGTAGATAGCGCTAGGGATGGGAAGGACAGAGTGTCACGACTAGACTCTGAGGAGTTTCATCGGCGACGGACTTCAGCTCGGGGTCGGGATCAGAGGAGAGAAGCGAAGGTAGGAGACGGAAACGAGAGAGGATAAGCTGGATAAACGAGAGGTCAGGTTTGAATTACATTTTTTCGATACCCCCTTCTCCAACGTTCTCCTGCTTATAACACGCATGTTTACATGGGCTTTCTGCCTCGGCCCACTGGCCCACTATTTCCCAATTGCAGCCCACATCGTACTTGAACCTTCCCGCCACTACTTTACGCCTTTGCCACTCCTTATTTCCGCTTCCCTTGCCTTGCACGCGCCTTTGTCATCGCCAGGGTACTGACAATACCTCCCCCTGAAGAAATAGCGTGTCCCCATGCTGGTGCATCCGGATAGCGCTCCATGAGCACCTGATAGTCTTCCCAAGTTGCGGATGATGCAGGAATGTTTGTCCACTTGACTAAGATCTGAAGATGTGATGCATTCCCTTTCTTGACCAAACAACGATCCAGTATTTCTTCAGGTTGCACTCCTGGCAAGGACAAGTCAAGAGGAACAGGCAGTGTAGTGAACACTGGAGTATGATCCGGTATGTGTGCTTTGAGCTGGGATACATGAAACACAGGATGAACCAGACTACCGCGCGGGAACTCCAGTCTGTATGCGGCATTTCCAATCTTCTCCAGAATGTTGAATGGTCCAAAATATTTAAGAGCCAGCTTGGGGTAGGGACGGTTGACCACCGACGACTGGGCATAGGGTTGGAGCCGTAGATACACTGTTTCTCCTACCACAAACTGGCGATCAGACCTTTTTCTATCAGCAAAATGTTTATACTTGCACTGAGCTCTGGCCAAATGATCTTTGAGCAATGTTGTGTGTTTAGTCTGAGATGCTAACCAAGTCTGAACATCCGGGTTCAAGGAGGTGGACTGACCTGCTAACTGGCCCACATTTGGGTCTTGTCCATATAATGCTTTATATGGGGTGCAACCTAAGGAAGAATGGTAAGTAGAATTATACCAGAATTCTGTCTGTGGAAGCCAGGCAGCCCATTTAGCTGGAGAGGCCTGAACTGCACAGCGTAAGTACATCTCCAGACACTGATTCACCCGCTCGGTCTGACCATCAGTTTGAGGGTGATATGCTGTGCTCATCTGAAGCCACTACAAGAAATATGTCAACTTGTGACCACCACTATTGGTCACTGAAAGGTCACAAATTTCCATTTACGACCTTTTTGTGACCAAAAACAGAAGGTCAAAAGCTGGCCGTCATAAACTGACTATAGCAACCTTTCTTCTGGAATGGTCAAAGACGTTTACGACCAAAATATTCCTACTGTGGCGTTTTGGTCACTAGCAACCTCCCCAAGCCACGTAGGCATCCAGCGTGGCAAGCTGATGTGGCACAAGATTCAGCCCGGTCCAATTCGGTTTTCTACATGGGCCGAGCCCATTAATTCAGCCTTTCTATATTTTTTTTCGTGTCAATTTTTGGTTGATTTCATGGGCCTAGCCCAACGTTGTAGCCTTTTTTATTGTTGGCCCATGGCCTTTTATTATTTATTGCTTTTCTATTTTCAGCCATTATATATTCAAGCTGGTCCCACTAGTCAAATGGGTCCCACTTGTCATGATCATCTCTCAAATTGGTCCCACATGTCAGAAATATACAAATTTGACAGATTATTTTCATAAGTGGACCTATTGGTCAAGTTTCCATTTCACAAGTTTTCAGATCACATACATAATCAAAAAGAACACATAAATTTCATCAAATATACCACTAAATAAATCTATTACAATCTTTACAACACATATATGCTACAATATGCTACTCTTTACTAAGTAGAACTTGACGGCTTCACACTTCACGGCTTCACACTTGCTTCACACTTCACACTTGAGCATCTGTAAAAGCGGAACAACCACAAATTTAAATCTCAATTGCAGTATAGGCCATATGCAGAAGCATTTCAAAGTCGAAACAACATCAATTAAAACACGCGCACAGAAACATAGGAGTCAAAATGCAGTATAGGACCAGGACAAGGAAACTCCTGTTATCAAATCAACACACAGCTTGTAGCAAAACAGCAATAGAATACATTATAACGAGAGTAAGCTTGAATCAAACAGCACAGAAACATGTGTATATCTCATGTGAGCATCATGCTGTGGTTTTATTAAACAATGATACAGCAACAGAATACAATATCTTCAATGCAAATTATGGTACTTGTAGCAAAACTGCATAAGCTTTGAATTTTCAAAGAATAAGTTCGAAAGAAAGTATAGCAGTGCGTAAGCTCAGGTTACCTGGGTTGTCGACCAGAGTGCCTTCCACTTTGCCCTTGTTGTTTAGGTTCTTGATATTCTGAATACACAGAAATCTCAGCTCAGAACTTGTAATACACATCGCTGCTTGTCTAAGCAAATAGACTACCTAGTCATATTACCATGAGATAGTTCATGGTGTACCTTTTGTTTCCATGGCCCCTTGAACTAGTTTGGAATGGTTGGAGTTGTCCATTTCCCATCTTATACAATCTGCACCTTCAAATAGAACAAATATATGTCAAACATAGATGAGCAGAAAATACCAACTAATCAACGAAAAAACTAACGTGCAGATAGTACTCAAACAAATCAAAGAGGAAGGAAACAAGACATCTGCTTTGCTAGCTAGGAGTGGGTAAACTAAAACATGAGCATGTTGGCCTAACGTTGTCGTAACAGCCGGATGGGAGGAAGCGTCGTTCTAAATAAAAGGAAAGGCGGCGGAGAGGCTAGTGCATCGTCTGATGCGCCTGCCTGCCTCGGAGATGAAGGCAAGACTAGCGGAATTTGGCTGCCATCAATTAGTTGAGCCATAAGATTGGTTAGTCTAGCAAGCATATTAATGTTTGAACGATTCAGCATTGATAAGGTTTTTACAACAAACATGTTGGCATCATGAGGCTGGCACATGCCGGATCCAGACAGAGACAAGCAACAAGACCCCCACCCACTACTAAGAAGTAGAGCATCTAACAGAAATGCGAGAGATGAAGCAAGCAAGGGGAGGCCAGCAATTCAGTTTGCCAGGAGCAGTAACAGGTTGGATAAGAATTGGGAGGCCGACAATTTCAGTCAATGGCAACAGAAAAGCTGCAGCAGGCTCTTCGTGAAAAACAAAGAGGCCAGCTCTGTATCTGTTGTTGTTCACAACTTCACGCAGATTATATGCACAACATGTCAACTTATCCGAAGCAAGCAACAGATTATTTGGGACCAAAGCAATGTCTGCATTCTAATAGTAGTACAAATTAAGCAAAGACACCATACCAGAATGGAAGCTCCAAACTGCTGTTGCACAAATTTGAAGAGATGAACACGTACAGAGCATATGCATCCATTCTACTGTACTACAAAATGAACCAAAGACAAGATGCATTCAAGAAGTATTCATCCATAGCAGGACAGAAGCAAGACAAACTGTTGCTCCACACAGTCAGTCGCTGTCAGCTACTGCTCCATACAAGACGCCAAAGACAAGTTAGCAACGGCCAGTTTATCGCGCATGAAACAAAAGCACTCCCTCGGAAACAGGCATATGAAGAGTGCGGGGAAACAGAGTAAGCCGTATGCAGAAATGAAAGAACAGTAAGCAATCTAACAACATTATTATCTTTCCAGCATGAATATGTGAGCACATACTAAGTAGCATCAGCAGAAGATTAACTGAAATGACACTCCAGAAGATAAACTGAAATTACAAGGAACTACTCTCTGCTTTGACAACAGAAGGTATACTCACACATTTATATTATATTGTTGGTACAGGAAATATGCCATAAAGCATATAAGCATACACACAAGATACTTAGGCTACTAATTGACTTCCAAAGCTATTTACAAATAAGCAAGGCCTCATTCCCACTGTAGAAATCATCAAAGGTGGATGGTTTATCTGTGCTCGCATAAAATTCTTTTCAGATTTGTATCCATAAGACAAAGCAGTAGTAATTCAGTTTGCAACACTATAGATTGCTCTGAAAGTGGACCACAAATTGTACATAATTAGGACAACCGGCAAACAAATGAAGAAGTACAACGTTTGTAACAGCAAAGTTAGGAGCAGAAATGTGTAATGTTATCGGTTGTAACAGCAAAGTTAGGAGCATATAAGCAAACAGGTGCCAACCCAAGTTTCTACTGGTAAAGCAAGCATCACCAATGCAATGTGTAATGTTATCGGAGGAGGGGCCGAATGCGCATACTTCTCTGTGAGGTTGGGATCGCCAAAAGGGTTGGAATCGTTGGAGTAGCCCGACACCGCGTTGGCCTTCATCTTCTTGGCCACCTTCTCGGCCTGCAGAAGCAACACCATCGACAAACAAGTTAGCAACGGAAACCCTAGGCGCGGGGCAGGAAGGCAGCCGAGCAGAAACCCCCACCTTCTTCTGCGCCTTCTTGGACATGTACTCCAGGATCTGCTCCTCGATGACGCCCCCGCGCTTGGCGCTCCCGCTCCGCCTCCTTCGGCGGTCCCCGGAGTCGGAGCCGGAGCCGGACGCCTGCAAATCGCTCGCGCCGCTGGAGGAGGAGGAGGAGGAGGACGGGGCGGCCTTGCGGCGGCTCCTGCGGCGGTGGCGGCTCCAGCCCCGGCGGGGCGAGCCACCAGAGTCGGAGTCGGAGTCCGAGTCGGACGGCGACCGCCGCCGCCGCCGCCGTGACGAGATCCGGCTGCCCTCGGCGTCGCGCTCCTTCCTAGGCATGTCGTCTACGGGAGGGAAAGGCGGCTGGTCGTGGAGATTTGGCGTGCCGATGGAGCCGAGCCGATTAACTGAACGAACAAATTGGGGCTGGCGGTTGGGTCGATCCAGAGATCCAGAGAGGAGGAGAGGAGGAGGAGTCGTGGGTTGGAGGGTTGGAGGGGATCGATCCATATGGATCTCGCCGGACAGAGGGCGCCAGAGGTGGTGGCGGATTGGAGGGGATCGATCAATATGGATCTCGCGGGACAGAGGGCGACGGAGGTGGTGGCGGACAGAGGGCGCCGGAGGTGGCGGCGGCCAGGGAGGAGTGGAGCGCTAGGGTTCGAGAGAGAGAGAGAGGAGGGCACGAGGGGTTGGGTGCGGTTGGGTGTGTGGGAGGGAGTGCGGGTTGTGGGTTGGGCGACGTGGGTGAGACAGGCGGGCCGTTGGATCAGGAGCATCCGACGGTGATTAGGCACGATCCGCGTGAGATGGTCCTGGACCAATCAGAACACAGTATATCAGTACTACATTTTTTGACCATCTAAATTGGTCGTAATCGACTAAAAGTAAGGTGCTAAATCATATTGGCTATTTTATGATCTGAAAAATAAAAATAAAAATAAAATACCTTCTCATGTTTCATCAAATTTGACCTTAGTTTTCAGGAATAATGACAAATCGAAATAAGACAAATATCTTTTAAAAGAGTTAGGAAAATTAGTTTTTTAAAATCATTTTCCATTTTTAAAGTGTCCAAAATGAGTTTTTTTGTGAAGGACATACTATATATTTGTTGTAAAATTTTACCAAATCAATTTTCTAAAATAATAGGCCATATATAATGCACAACTGCCAAATAGTTGAGTGTCCAAAGCTTTTATCCACCTCTCGTGAAAAAGACAAATATCCGCCGATTCAGTTGGAAGCGGGTCAAATTTGAACTGTAGCTACCTTGTAGTTTGCTCTTTATTTTTTTCAAAAATCATTTCTAGGTAAATAAGTATCTATTTAATCATAGAAACACCAAAAAAATTCCAAGATTCAACCACTAGCTAGGAACGGTCAAGCCCGCCGTTTTGACCGCATTTTGAAACGGGCATAACAAATTCAAAAAAATCAAAAAATTGGAAAACCTTCGCATTGTGTCATTATATATGACCAAGTTTCCAGGAAAAATAATAAACTTGTAATACGGAAATTATTTTAAAAAAGTGTTCTCAGAAATGAGCTATCATGCGTGAAGATTCATGGCTTTCAAGCCAAATGATCAATCTTATGGCCACATTCATGACATAGTTTGTTCAAATGATCTCATATTGTGCACAAGGGTGCATATTGGAATTCCAAACAATGTTGCCTAAGGGAGTTTTCACTTTCTTTGCACGAAAAAACCATTTTTCATTTTCCGAGTGCCCAAAAGGAGGTTTTTTTGTGAAGGAACTACCGAATAATTGTTGCAAAATGGGACCGAATCAATTTTCTAAAATACTAGGACATATTTAATGCACAATTGACAAAATGGTTGGGTGCAAAAATTTTTGATCCACCTCTCGTGAAAAAGACAAATTTCCGCCGATTCAGTTGGAAACGGGTCAAATTTGAACTGAAGCTGCCTCATAGTTTGCTATTTATTTTTTCCAAAAATCATTTCTAGATACATAAGTATATATTTAATCAGAGAAACACCAAAAAAATTCCAAGATTCAACCACTAGCTATGAACGGTCATTCCCGCCGTTTTGACCGCATTTTGAAACGGGCATAAAATATTCAAAAAAATCAAAAAATTGGGAAACCTTCGCATTGTGTCATTATATGTGACCAAGTTTCCAGGAAAAACAATAAACTTGTAATACGGAAATTATTTTAAAAAAGTGTTCTCAGAAATGAGCTATCATGCGTGAAGATTCATGGCTTTCAAGCCAAATGATCAATCTTATGGCCACATTCATGGCATAGTTTGTTCAAATGATCTCATATTGTGCACAAGGGTACATCTTGGAATTCCAAACAATGTTGCGTAAGGAAGTTTTCATTTTCTTTGCACGGAAATTTCATTTTTCATTTTCCGAGTGCCCAAAAGGAGGTTTTTTTGTGAAGGAACTACCAAATAATTGTTGCAAAAATGGACCAAATCAATTTTATAAAATACTAGGACATATTTAATGCACTATTGACAAAATGGTTGGGTGAAAAAAGTTTTGATCCACCTCTGGTGAAAAAGACAAATTGTCGTCGATTCAGTTGGAAGCGGGTCAAATTTGAACTGCAGCTGCCTCATAGTTTGTTATTTATTTTTTCCAAAAACCATTTCTAGGTACATAAGTATCTATTTAATCAGAGAAACATCAAAAGTTTTCCAAGATTCAACCACTAGCATGGAACGGTCAAGCCCGCTGTTTTGACCGCATTTTGAAACGGGCATAAAAAATTCAAAAAAAAATCAAAAAATTGGAAAACCTTCGCATTGTGTCATTATATGTGACCAAGTTTCCAGGAAAAATAATAAACTTGTAATACGGTAATTATTTTAAAAAAGTGTTCTCAGAAATGAGCTATCAAGTGTGAAGATTCATGGCTTTCAAGCCAAATGATCAATCTTATGGCCACATTCATGGCATAGTTTGTTCAAATGATCTCATATTGTGCACAAGGGTGCATATTGGAATGTCAAACAATGTTTCCTAAGGAAGTTTTTATTTTTCTTTGAACGAAAAAACCATTTCCAATTTTTCGAGTGCCCAAAAGGAAGTTTTTTTTGTGAAGGACCTCCAAAATAATGGTTGCAAAATTGGACCAAATCATTTTTATAAAATACTAGGACATATTTAATGCACAATTGACAAAATGGTTGGTGTAAAAAGTTTTGATCCACCTCTCGTGAAAAAGACAAATTTTCGCCGATTTAGCTGGAAGCGGGTCAAATTTGAACTGCAGCTGCCTCATAGTTTGCTATTTATTTTATCCAAAAATCATTTCTAGTTACATAAGTACCTATTTAATCATAAATACATGGTATGGTGGCGATACGTCGAGGTTTGGGCGGTGGCCGAGGCCCCCAACTCTAGAGCGTGTAAACTCGCATGCCCGCCGCATGGTCACCGCGTGACCGTGGCGTTGCCATGTGTTCTGGGCGGTCTAGGCATGTCTAGTGGGTTGGTCACTCCCCAGGTAGGTGCTAGGAAGAAAATTACAACTTAAGATTCTCACGAGGAGACCGATCGATGCTCAAACATGAATTAGTAGCCAAGTGTTTGATTTGCGGTACGTGAAATGTACATGGCTAATGGGCGTGAGTTTTGGCTGATGATGATCAGTTACTAAGAAGACCGTCTTCACAAGTTTTCAGCTCAAAAGGAGGAGCCTATGTGGTACTTGCTTTGCAAGCTACCACACTGGACATAAATACGAATGTTGAAGCTCAGCTCAAAATAATGAATGGCTTGAGCTGGCATTTGGTGGAGGATGGTTATTTGGGCATAGGAAAGCACTGTAGAAAATGGATACTATTTGGAGATGCCAAAGTGGTACTTCCTTCACAAACTGTTGTTTTGAACAGAATAGGAAAATGAATATTTTTGAATTATTTTTGAACTAGGCAAGGAAGGTTTTTACATATTTGACAAAGATATGACCCAAAGAATATATGAGATTTTTTGGGGAATTTTGGGAATTACAGAAATATAGGTTGCTTCACAACCTAGGGCAAAACTGCCACATGGACATGACACATAGGCAAAACTGATGAGGTGGCGCCTAGTCATAGCAACCCACCACAATTTACAAAGCTATGACCATCTATATTGGTCGTTAACAACTAGAAATAAGGCAGCAGACTAGCGATGTTTGCTTTATGACCATTTCGTGTAAGGAAATTATGACCTTTCTGACCAAAATGGTCGCAATGATTTAGGGTTTGAAGCCCCTCGAATAGCTTTTGACCAATTGGTCTCAAATGGTCATAAATCTATGACCAATTCTTCCAGGGTCACTGACAGAAGGTCATAAGTTGACATATTTCTTGTAGTGAGCTCAGTGCCCCACACTCGAAACAATTCTTTCCAAAAGGCACTTGTAAAGATCTTATCTCTATCAGAAACAATGGACAGGGGCAGTCCATGTAGTTTGACGATGTTATTGAGAAAGACTTTAGCCACAGATGCTGCTGTAAACGGGTGTTTTAAGGGCAGAAAATGACTGACTTTGGTAAAGCGATCCACAACCACTAGAATAGCACTAAATCCCTCTGATTTATGCAATCCCTCAATGAAGTCCATTCTAATAGCCTGCCATGGCCGATCTGGTACAGTACCAGGTTGTAGCAGCTCGGGTGATTTGCACAGCTCATGTTTAGCCTGCAGACAAGTGTTACACTGCTTTACAAAGTTCTCGACGTCTGTTTTCATACGAGTCCAACCGAATAGCTGCTTAACTCTGTGGTAAGTAGAAAGTATGCCAGAGTGCCCTCCCACTGGTGAGGAGTGAAAAGCTTGAATGTGCTTTTTTTACAGACCTGTATTAGCTCCAATCCAAATTTTATCTTCATGTTTAATGAGCCCCTCTTTCAAATGAAATCCTAGACAAGCTTTGCTATCTAGTGCCAGTTTCTGCAACATCTCCTGTGCAGCAGGATCACCTGTATAAGAATTCAACACTTCCTGTATCCAGACAGGTTTGCTAGTTGACAGTGCCTAGACAGGAAACAGATGGGCCACTCTGGAAAGTGCATCTGCTGCAGTATTCTCCACTCCCTTTTTGTACTGAATAGTGAACTAAAGGCCTACCATTTTTGTCATTGCTTTTCTCTGCAAATCTGATGTCAGAAGTTGATCCCCTAATTGACAGAGACTTTGATGATCTGTTTTAATTACAAAAGGTGCTCTGGCTAAGTAAGATCTCCACCTCTCAATGGCCATCATGATTGCCAGAAACTCTTTCTCATAGATGCTCAATTTCTGACTAGCTGTGCCTAGTGCCTTGCTGTAGTAAGCAATGGGGTGCCCCTCCTGAGAGAGCAAAGCTCCTACTCCAGTATTACATGCATCTGTCTCCACTGTGAAAGTTTTTTCAAAATTAGGTAGAGCCAAGATAGGAGTTGTAGCCATAGCATGTTTCAACTATTGAAAGGCTGCTTGAGCTATGTCAGACCACTGAAAGGCTTGTTTCTTCAGTAGGACAGTTAGAGGTCGAGCCAACAGGCCATAATTTTTGACAAACTTCCTGTAGTAACCTGTTGTTCGAAATATGCCCTAGAGGCAATAATAAATTAGTTATTATTATATTTCCTTGTTCATGATAATCGTTTATTATCCATGCTATAATTGTATTGATAGGAAACTCAGATACATGTGTGGGTACATAGACAACACCATGTCCCTAGTAAGCCTCTAGTTGACTAGCTCGTTGATCAATAGATGGTTACAGTTTCCTGACCATGGACATTGGATGTCGGTGATAACGGGATCACATCATTAGGAGAATGATGTGATGGACAAGACCCAATCCTAAGCCTAGCACTAAAGATCGTGTAGTTCGTATGCTAAAGCTTTTCTAATGTCAAGTATCATTTCCTTAGACCATGAGATTGTGCAACTCCCGGATACCGTAGGAATGCTTTGGGTGCACCAAACGTCACAACGTAACTGGGTGGCTATAAAGGTGCACTACAGGTATCTCCGAAAGTGTCTGTTGGCTTGGCACAAATGGAGACTGGGATTTGTCACTCCGTGTAACGGAGAGGTATCTCTGGGCCCACTCGGTAGGACATCATCATAATGTGCACAATGTGACCAAGGGGTTGATCACGGGATGATGTGTTACGGAACGAGTAAAGAGACTTGCCGGTAACGAGATTGAACAAGGTATCAGGATACCGACGATCGAATCTCGGGCAAGTACCATACCGCTAGACAAAGGGAATTGTATACGGGATCGATTGAGTCCTTGACATCGTGGTTCATCCGATGAGATCATCGTGGAACATGTGGGAGACAACATGGGTATCCAGATCCCGCTGTTGGTTATTGACCGGAGAACGTCTCGGTCATGTCTGCATGGTTCCCGAACCCGTAGGGTCTACACACTTAAGGTTCGATGATGCTAGGGTTACAAAGGAAGTTTGTATGTGGTTACCGAATGTTGTTCGGAGTCCCGGATGAGATCCCGGACATCACGAGGAGTTCCGGAATGGTCCGAAGGTAAAGATTTATATATGGGAAGTCCTGTTTTGGTCACGGGAAAAGTTTCGGGTTTTTTCGGTAACGTACCGGGACCACCAGGAGGGTCCCGGGGGTCCACCAAGTGGGGCCACCATCCCCGGAGGGCTGCATGGGCCAAGTGTGGGAGGGGACCAGCCCCAGGTGGGCTGGTGCGCCCCCCCACAAGGGCCCAAGGCGCCTAGGGTTTGGGGAGGGGGGGCTTCCACCTAACTTGGGGGGCAAGTTTCCCCTCTTCCCCCCCCCTTGGCTGCCACCCTTAGATGGGATTGGGGCTGCCGCACCCCTTGGGGTGGAAACCCTAGAGGGGGCGCACCCCCTCCCTCTCCCCTATATATAGTTGAGGTCTTGAGGGCTGCCAACACATGAGTTTTGACCTCTCCCTGGCGCATCCCTACCTCTCTTACTCCTCCTCTCCCATGGTGCTTGGCGAAGCCCTGCAGGATTGCCACGCTCCTCCACCACCACCACGCCATTGTGCTGCTGCTAGATGGAGTCTTCGTCAACCTCTCCCTCTCTCCTTGCTAGATCAAGGCATGGGAGACGTCACCGGGCTGTACGTGTGTTGAACGCAGAGGTGCCGTCCGTTCGGCACTAGGATCTCCGGTGATTTGGATCATGACGAGTACGACTCCTTCAACCCCGTTCTCTTGAACGCTTCCGCTTAGCGATCTACAAGGGTATGTGGATGCACTCTCCTTCCCCTCGTTGCTGGTTTCTCCATAGATAGATCTTGGTGACACGTAGGAAAATTTTGAATTTCTGCTACGTTCCCCAACAGTGGCATCATGAGCTAGGTCTATTGCGTAGATTATTTGCACGAGTAGAACACAAAGTAGTTGTGGGCGTTGATTTTGTTCAATATGCTTACCGTTACTAGTCCAATCTTGTTTCGACGGTATTGTGGGATGAAGCGGCCCGAACCGACCTTACATGTACTCTTACGTGAGACAGGTTCCACTGACTGACATGCACTTGGTGCATAAGGTGGCTAGCGGGTGCTAGTCTCTCCCAGTTTAGTTGGAACGGATTCGATGAAAAGGGTCCTTATGAAGGGTAAATAGCAATTGGCATATCACGTTGTGGTTTTGCGTAGGTAAGAAACGTTCTTGCTAGAAACCCATAGCAGCCACGTAAAACATGCAAACAACATTTAGAGGACGTCTAACTTGTTTTTGCAGGGTATGCTATGTGATGTGATATGGCCAAGAAGAATGTGATGAATGATATGTGATGTATGAGATTGATCATGTTCTTGTAATAGGAATCACGACTTGCATGTCGATGAGTATGACAACCGGCAGGAGCCATAGGAGTTGTCTTAATTTATTGTATGACCTGTGTGTCATTGAACAATGCCATGTAATTACTTTACTTTATTGCCAACCGGTAGCCATAGTAGTAGAAGTAATAAGTTGGCGAGACAACTTCATGGAGACACAATGATGGAGATCATGGTGTCATGCCGGTGACGACGATGATCATGGAGCCCCAAAGATGGAGATCAAAAGGAGCAAAATGATATTGGCCATATCATGTCACTATTTGATTGCATGTGATGTTTATCATGTTTATGCATCTTATTTGCTTAAAACGACGGTAGTAAATAAGATGATCCCTCATTAAAATTTCAAGAAAGTGTTCCCCCTAACTGTGCACTGTTGCGAAATTCGTCGTTTGGAAGCACCACGTGATGACCGGGTGTGATAGATTCTTACGTTCACATACAATGGGTGTAAGCCAGATTACACACGCGAAACACTTAGGTTGACTTGACGAGCCTAGCATGTACAGACATGGCCTCAGAACACAAGAGACCGAAAGGTCGAGCATGAGTCGTATAGTAGATACGATCAACATGAAGATGTTCACCGATGATGACTAGTCCGTCTCACGTGATGATCGGACACGGCCTAGTTGACTCGGATCATGTAATCACTTAGATGACTAGAGGGATGTCTATCTGAGTGGGAGTCCATAAGATGAACTTAATTATCCTGAACATAGTCAAAAGACCCTTTGCAAATTTCTACTATTTTAGATATGTTCCTAGAGAAAATATAGTTGAAAGTTGATAGTAGCGATTATGCGGACAATAGAAAGCTTATGTCCTTAAAGCACCGCTCAGTGTGTTGAACCCCAAACATCGTCTGTGGATGTTGCAAACATCGGACATACACGTTTTGATAACTACGTGATAGTTCAGTTAAACGGTTTAGAGTTGAGGCACCAAAGACGTTTTCGAAATGTCGCGGAACATATGAGATGTTTTGAGGGCTGAAATTGGGATTTCAGGCTCGTGCCCGCGTCAAGAGGTATAAGACCTCCGACGATTTTCTTAGCCTGCAAACTAAGGGAGAAAAGCTCAATCGTTGAGCTTGTGCTCAGATTGTCTGAGTGCAACAATCACTTGAATCAAGTGGGAGTTGATCTTCCAGATGAGATAGTGATGTTTCTCCAAAGTCATTGCCACCAAGCTGCTAGAGCTTCGTGATGAACTATAACATATCAGGGATAGATATGATGATCCTTGAGGTATTCGCGATGTTTGACACCGCGAAAGTAGAAATCAAGAAGGAGCATCAATTGTTGATGGTTGGTGAAACCACTGTTTCAAAAAGGGAAAGGGCAAGAAGGGATACTTCATGAAACAGCAAATCAGCTGCTGCTCTAATGAAGAAACCCAAGGTTGAACCCAAACCCGAGACTAAGTGCTTCTGTAATAAGGGGAACAGCCACTGGAGCAAAATTACCCTAGATACTTGGTATATGAGAAGGCTGGCAAGGTCGATAGAAGTATATTGGATATACATTATGTTAATGTGTACTTTACTAGTACTCCTAGTAGCACCAGGGTATTAAGATACCGGTTCGGTTGCTAAGTGTTAGTAACTCGAAATAAAAGAGCTACGGAATAAACGGAGACTAGCTAAAGGTGAGCTGACAATATGTGTTGGAAGTGTTTCCAAGTTTGATGTGATCAAACATCGCACGCTCCCTCTACCATCAAGATTAGTATTAAACCTGAATAATTGTCATTTGATGTTTGCGTTGAACATAGACATAATTGGATTATGTCTATTGCAATACAGTTATTCATTTAAGGAGAATAATGGTTACTCTATTTATTTGAATAATACCTTCAATGGTCTTGCACCTAAAGGAATGGTTTATTGAATCTCGATCGTAGTGATACACATTTTCATGCCAAAAGATATAAGATAGTAATGATAGTACCACTTACTTGTAGCACTGCCACGTAAGTCATAATGGGGTAAAACGCATGAAGAAGCTCCATGTTGATGGATCTTTGGACTCACTCGTTTTGAAAAGTTTGAGACATGCGAACCATGTCTATTGGTGTATACGCATGAAGAAACTCCATGCAGATGGATCGTTTGGACTCACTTGATATTAAATCACTTGAGATATGCAAATCATACCACATGGGCAAGATGACTGAAAAGCCTCGGTTTCAGTAAGATGGAACAAGATAGCAACTTGTTGGAAGTAACACATTTTGATGTGTGCAGTCCAATGAGTGCTGAGGCATGCATTAAATATCGTTATGTTCTTACTTCACAGATGATTCGAGTAGATGTTGAGTATATTTACTTGATGAAACACAAGTCTGAATTATTGAATGGTTCAAGTAATTTCAGAGTGAAGTTAAAGATCATCGTGACAAGAGGATAAAATGTCTATGATATGATCATAGAGATGAGTATCTGAGTTACGAGCTTTGGCACTCAATTAAGACATTGTGGAAACTGTTTCACAATTAATACCGCCTGGAACACCATAGGGTGATGGTGTGTCCGAACATCATAGTTACACCCTATTGGATATGGTGCGTACCATGATGTCTCTTATCGAATTACCACTATCGTTCATGGGTTAGGCATTAGAGACAACCGCACTCACTTTAATAGGGCACCACGTAATTCCGTTGAGACGACACCGTTTGAACTATGGTTTGGAGAAACCTAAGTTGTCGTTTCTTAAAAGTTTGGGGCTGCGACGCTTATGTGAAAAAGTTTCAGGTTGATGAGCTCGAACCCAAAGCGAATAAAAATGCATCTTCATAGGACACCCAAAACAGTTGGGTATACCTCCTATCTCAGATCAGGAAGCAAAAGTAATTGTTTCTAGAAACGGGTCCTTTCTCGAGGAAAAGTTTCTCTCGAAAGAATTGAGTGGGAGGATGGTGGAGACTTGATGAGGCTATTGAACCATCACTTCAACCAGTGTGTAGCAGGACACAGGAAGTTGTTCATGTGGCACCTACACCAATTGAAGCGGAAGCTGATGATAGTGATCATGATGCTTCGGATCAAGTCACTACCGAACTTCGTAGGTCGACAAGGACGCGTACTACTTCAGAGTGGTACGCAATCCTGTCTTAGAGGTCATGTTGCTAGACAACAATGAACCTACGAGCTATGGAGAAGCGATGGTGGGCCCGAATTCTGATGAATGGCTCAAGGCCATAAAATCCGAGAGAGGATCCATGACTTTGGAAGAAATACTTGATGGTCGTAAGGCCGTTGGGTAAAGATGGATTTTAAAAGGAAGACAGACAATGATGGTAAGTATCACCATTAAGAAAGCTCGACTTGTCGTTAAAGATGTTTTCCGACAAGTTCAAGGAGTTGACTAGGGTGAGGTTTTCTCACTCGTAGCAATGCTAAGAGTCTGTTGGAATTGGATTAGCAGTTACTGCATTATTTATGAAATCTTGCATATAGGATGTCAAAACATTGTTTCCTTGACAGTTTTCTTGAGGAAAGGTTGTATGTGATACAACCAGAAGGTTTTTGACAATCCTGAAAGACGCTAACAAGTATGCAAAGCTCCAGCAATCCTTCTAAGGACTGGAGTAAGCATCTCGGAGTTGGAATCTACGCTTTGATGAGATGATCAAAGATTTTGGGTCTATACAAAGTTTATGAAAAACTTGTATTTCCAAAGAAGTGAGTGGGAGCACTATAGAATTTCTGATGAGTATATGTTGTTGACATATTATTGATCAGAAATGAAGTAGAATTTCTAGAAAGCATATAGGGTTATTTGAAAAGTGTTTTTCAATAGAAAACCTGGATTAAGCTGCTTGAACATTGAGCATCAAGATCTATGAGGATAGATCAAAAACCGCTCAATAATACTTTCAAATGAGCACATACCTTGACGTCATCTTGAAGGTGTTCAAGATGGATCAGTCAAAGAAGGAGTTCTTGCCTGAGTTGTAAGGTATGAAGTTAAGACTTAAAGCTCGACCACGGCAGAAGAGAGAGAAAGGATGAAGGTCATCCCCTATGCTTTAGATGTAGGCTCTACAGTATGCTATGCTAAGTACCGCACCTGATGTGTTCCTTGCCACATGTCTGGCAAGAGGGTACAAAGGTGATCAAGGAGTGGATCACCAAATAGCGGTCAAAATTGTCCTAGGAGTAATAAGGACATCTTTCTCGATTATGGAGGTGATAAAGAGTTCGGTGTAAAGGGTTACGTCGATGCAAGCTTTAATACCTATCCGAATGACTCTGAGTAGCAAAACGGATACGTATAGTGGAGCAACCATTTGGAATAGCTCCAAGTGGAGCGTGGAAGCAACATTTACAATATGACCTAGAGATTTGCAAAGTACATACGGATCTGAATGTTGCAGATCCGTTGACTAAAACCTCTCTCACAAGCAAAGCATAATCAAACCCCAGAACTCATTGAGTCTTAATCACATGATGATGTGAACTAGTTTAGTGACACTAGTAAACTCTTTGGATGTTGGTCACATGGCGATGTGACCTGTCAGTGTTAATCACATGGCGATCTGAACTAGATTATTGACTCTAGTGCAAGTGGGATACTGTTGGAAATATGCCCTAGAGGCAATAATAAATTAGTTATTATTATATTTCCTTGTTCATGATAATCGTTTATTATCCATGCTATAATTGTATTGATAGGAAACTCAGATACATGTGTGGGTACATAGACAACACCATGTCCCTAGTAAGCCTCTAGTTGACTAGCTCGTTGATCAATAGATGGTTACAGTTTCCTGACCATGGACATTGGATGTCGTTGATAACGGGATCATATCATTAGGAGAATGATGTGATGGACAAGACCGAATCCTAAGCCTAGCACTAAAGATCGTGTAGTTCGTATGCTAAAGCTTTTCTAATGTCAAGTATCATTTCCTTAGACCATGAGATTGTGCAACTCCCGGATACCATAGGAATGCTTTGGGTGCACCAAACGTCACAACGTAACTGGGTGGCTATAAAAGTGCACTACAGGTATCTCCGAAAGTGTCTGTTGGGTTGGCACAAATGGAGACTGGGATTTGTCACTCCGTGTAACGGAGAGGTATCTCTGGGCCCACTCGGTAGGACATCATCATAATGTGCACAATGTGACCAAGGGGTTAATCACGGGATGATGTGTTACGGAACGAGTAAAGAGACTTGCCGGTAACGAGATTGAACAAGGTATCAGGATACCGACGATCGAATCTCGGGCAAGTACCATACCGCTAGACAAAGGGAATTGTATACGGGATCGATTGAGTCCTTGACATCGTGGTTCATTCGATGAGATCATCGTGGAACATGTGGGAGACAACATGGGTATCCAGATCCCGCTGTTGGTTATTGACCGGAGAACGTCTCGGTCATGTCTGCATGGTTCCCGAACCCGTAGGGTCTACACACTTAAGGTTCGATGACGCTAGGGTTATAAAGGAAGTTTGTATGTGGTTACCGAATGTTGTTCGGAGTCCTGGATGAGATCCCGGACATCACGAGGAGTTCCAGAATGGTCCGGAGGTAAAGATTTACATATGGGAAGTCCTGTTTTGGTCACCGGAAAAGTTTCGGGTTTTTTCGGTAACGTACCGGGACCACCGGGAGGGTCCCGGGGGTCCACCAAGTGGGGCCACCATCCCCGGAGGGCTGCATGGGCCAAGTGTGGGAAGGGACCAGCCCTAGGTGGTCTGGTGTGCCCCCCACAAGGGCCCAAGGCGCCTAGGGTTTGGGGAGGGGGGGCTTCCACCTAACTTGGGGGGCAAGTTTCCCCTCTTCCCCCCCATTGGCCGCCACCCTTAGATGGGATTGGGGCTGCCGCACCCCTTGGGGTGGAAACCCTAGAGGGGGCACACCCCCCTCCCTCTCCCCTATATATAGTTGAGGTCTTGAGGGCTGCCAACACATGAGTTTTGGCCTCTCCCTGGCGCAGCCCTACCTCTCTTACTCCTCCTCTCCCGCGGTGCTTGGCGAAGCCCTGTAGGATTGCCACGCTCCTCCACCACCACCACGCCATTGTGCTGCTGCTGGATGGAGTCTTCCTCAACCTCTCCCTCTCTCCTTGCTGGATCAAGGCATGGGAGACGTCACCGGGCTATACGTGTGTTGAACGTGGAGGTGCCGTCCGTTCGGCACTAGGATCTCCAGTGATTTGGATCACGACGAGTACGACTCCTTCAAACCCGTTATCTTGTACGCTTCCGCTTAGCGATCTACAAGGGTATGTAGATGCACTCTTCTTCCCCTCGTTGCTGGTTTCTCCATAGATAGATCTTGGTGACACGTAGGAAAATTTTGAATTTCTGCTATGTTCCCCAACACCTGTTAACCCCAAGAATCCTCGTAGCTCAGTCACATTTGTTGGTATAGGACAATTGACCATAGCTTCTGTTTTTGCAGGATCAATAGCTACACCCTTGTCAGAGATGATGTGGTCCAAATATTCCATGGACTGCTGGGCAAACACACACTTACTTTGTTTCACATATAACTGATTTTCAGCCAGAATTTCAAACACAGACCTCTAATGCTGAACATGCTCTTCCAGAGTGATGCTGAATACCAAGATATCATCCATGAATACCAACACATATTTTCTGTTAGGCCCTGCCATAAACACATTCATATTACATTGAAATGTGCCTGAAGCAGTAGCCAGTCCAAAAGGCACCACCCTGAATTGGAGCTGGCCATGGTGTGTTTTAAATGTTGTCTTGTGCTCATCTTCCTCCTTCATTCGAATATGATGATATCCAGCTTTTAAATCTAGTTTTGAAAACCACTTAACACCTCCTAACTCATCCAGTAATTCATCAATTACTGGTAGGGGAACTTGCTCTTTATGGTAATGTCATTCAGCTTTCTATAGTCCACACAGAACCTCCAAGTTCCATCCTTCTTCTTTACCAGGAGAACAGGAGAAGCAAAAGGACTAATGCTTGGTGTGATTAACCCAGCTTTCAGCATTTTAGACACCTGTCTCTCTATTTCATCCTTCTGTAGTGGAGAGTACCTGTATGGTCTGCAATTAACAGGGACAGCCCCAGGGATTAGGTGAATGGCATGATCCAGTGGTCTGTGAGGAGGTAATGTCTGAGGATCCTTGAACACAGTGTTATGTTGTTGCAGTAATTCTTGTACAGCAGGAGGTACTAGTGTTTCAGGTGCCATTACAATTCTGTTTAACACAACAGTGGCCCAAACTTCATTGCCTTTCTCCCATTTTAATAGTTGTTATGCTGTTACTTCTTTAATTTCTGCTGGTGTGACACGAATTACACCTTGCATCTTTACCTCATGTCCTGAATATTTGAATTGGATCCACTTCTCTGCCCAGTGACATTGCATCACTCCCCATTGTTCTAGACAATCCATGCCCAGAATAATATCATGTCCTCCAAGAGGAAGCACATGCATTGCATTTGTGAAGTTGTGTCCCTGAATCCACCAGGTTAACTGAGGCACTCTTTCAGAGCATTGAACCTGTTCCCCATTAGCCACTTTGACCTGCATAGGTCTAGCCAACTTTTCTGTAGTAACCGACACCCTGTTGAGCAGTGCCTGGTCCACAAAAGTGTGGGTGCTCCCTGAGTCCACTAAGATGAGCACCACCTGGTTCCCCACTAAGGCCCTCAGTTGTATGGTTTTTGGATGAGCTGCTCCTGACAAGGCAGTAACTGAAATAGTAGCACAGTCTGCTGTATATTGATCAATGAGAGCATCCAATAGAGCATCTGAAATTATTTTGTTCTGCACCACTGTTTCTGTTGTTTTAGTTGAGCGTCAGCCATAGGCAACTGACTACATACATGACCAGGAACGAACTTAAAAGGTTCTTCTCTTCCAGCGTTTAGCATTCAAGTTCTTCTCTTCCAGCCCCCTGGCCCCTCTTTGATAAGTCAAGTTTTCAAAACGAAAAGCAAATGACAAATATGGCCATTTCTCAAGAACACTAGCTAAGGGCCCTGATACTACCACTTGGATCTGGAACCTACATGCTGATGCTCACGATTTCGATAGTCATACTGGTGATTTGGACCAGATTTATAACACAGGCCGTTGGCTCTTTGGTATTCTTTCAACTGTTTTGCTTTCCACACATCACCAGTAGCCAATGCTGGCCTAGTTTCAGGTTTGGTAAAGGTAGTTTTCTGGTAATTGCATCTGACAGTTTTCTGCTGCAGCAACAGTCCTTCTTGAACAGACGCATACATCGCTATGGCCTGAACAGTTGTTGGTATCTGAAACTCCACCGCTGACCGTGGCTCTGATTTGAGCCCCATAATAAAGCGAGTGACTAAGAAGGTGTCACTAATCAACGGTTCATACAACCTGATTGTGTATACCAGTTGGAGGAACTTTTGCCTATACTCTTCCACTGATTCCACCTGTTTGAGGGACATCAGTTCCTTCATCCGCTGCCTGTACACATTTACATCAAATTCCTGCACAACTGCTGCAAAGAACTGTGGCCAAGTGTGATAGGCGCTGGTTTGTTTGAATGCCTGATACCAACTAGCAGCATTATCGATCAAGTACAATGAAGCGTACGTGACCTTGAAGTTGTCAGGAATATTGTATAATTTGAAGAACGCCTCACATTTATCTAACCAAATCCTGACATCACATCCATCGAAACGGGGGAAATCCATTTTGGGCATCCACTTGCGCTTGCCTGAATTTTCCTCCTGAACTGACTGCACTACTTGTTGGGATAGAGGGTTGCTGGGTGGTACCTGAACTGGACGAGGCAACACCTGAGCCGCGAACGGCGGCCTGGGGCCGAGTATGCCATCGGATACTTCCGACGCTGTCGGCTACGAGGTCTCTGGTACCTCCGGTGGCTTCCCCTTCTGCGCGATATGGAACTGACTCTGTTGTACCTGCCCCAGTGTGTCACAGGAGAGATCCACCATCACTTGGACCTGGTCGAGGCGCGTCGATTGCTCCATCAGCTTGGCGTCGAGCGCCACCAACTGCGCGCAGATCCCATCGACTACTTCCAGCTTGCGTTGCGCCTCCCGGATCTCGGCGAACTCCTTCAGCATGCGCTCCTAGAACGCCTCCATCTCCTCCGCGATGAAGCGCGTCTGCTGATTCGGCTTGAATGTCGTCGTTGTGGCCAACTGTCCCCAAATCAACCCACCTCAGATCGGGATTTACACAGATCAAGCCCTCAGGCGATCCGCGACCGTCGCCTTGGATTTACCGGGTACGATTCAGGCAAAAAAAAATTGGCGCACGGCGGAGCGAGGAGGTGGCTCTGAATACCAGATTGTCACGACTAGACTCTGAGGAGTTTCGTCGGCGACGGACTTCAGCTCGGGGTCGGGATCAGAGGAGAGAAGCAAAGGTAGGAGACAGAAACCAGAGAGGATAAGCTGGATAAACGAGAGGTAAGGTTTGAATTACAGTTTTCGATATCCCCTTCTCCAACGTTCTCCTGCTTATAACACGCAGGTTTACATGGGCTTTCTGCCTCGGCCCACTAGCCCACTATTTCCCAATTGCAGCCCGCATCGCACTTGAACCTTCCCGCCACTACTTTACGCCTTCGCCACTCCTTCTTTCCGCTTCCCTTCCCTTGCACACGCCTTTGTCATCGCTAGGGTACTGACAATGGAGATCGCTTACCTACTCATGTCATTCGGTGAGAAACCAGGGGAGACATGTCTGCTGTGGTGAGGGAAAGCGGCGTCGGCCGTCCCCGTCGGTGCCGCGCCCGATGAGTGCAGCTTGCAGCGCGGCAAGGAGAGGGGTGGCGGAGCCGACCAGAGAAAGGGAGAAGGGTGAGGAAACTGCGTCGCACGCTCGCTGTGACCTAACGCCCTGCGAGGTCGACGGGATTGGGCTGGGCTTGAACGAGTCACCGAGTTGGACCGGGCGAAACTCGGCTCGGCTCTGTCGGGAATCGGGCCTATTTTCATAGCTCGGCTCGCCTAATTATCCTATCGGGCCGAGCTCTAACGGGCCGAGCTGGAGCGAGCTTCGAGCCGAGCCTAAAAGCTCGCTCGTATGTCCAGCCCTAGGTACAGTTGATCACGACTTATCTCTATATATTACACTTCATATTAATGGTCCCACATCATGTAAATAGTAATTGTTCCACCTCAAGGTGCTCATAACCAACACCTGAGCTATCAATCAAACAGACAATCTATGTAACAAGTAATGTATGATGTGTGCCTGAGGACATTGCAACTGATTTATCCTCCTGACCGACAGTTAGCACGATGCTGACGGTGCTTATGAGCGCATGAGATCACTAGAAGAAGGAAACCAGTAGCCAGAACCCGGAGAAAGAAGACGCAGCTTGCAACAACCATGTAAAGAACGCCAGAGTGACTGAAAGTGTGAACTGATTGCAGTCCAGACGCCGGTATTCCGCGCAGAAGTTCATATCCTTCATGAAGAAAATCGTCACGCTGGCAGAGGCACAGAATGCAGAGAACATGAGAATTGCCATGACCTGCAATGCATTCACAAGTGATGTGATCACTCACATACCGTTGGTCAACCAAAAGGTAATGCAAAGCATATCAGTTGTTAAAATTTCTTGCTCATGTGGAAAATTTGTCACCAAAGTTCGACCGAGCACCAAAGGTAAACAGCAAGTCTATTTAAGGCTGTCTTATTCTCATACAGGGAGGCAAAACAAGAGCTTAGCCAATAGAGAAGCATGCGTTGCAATTATCCTGAATTTCACTTTTCGTAAGAACTAATTAATGTTGATAAAAAAAACTGGGTTAAGTTGTTTCAGTGCATGCCTTCAGTTAATCCAGGCATAGTTGCATGGACAATAGCAGTGACAAAGTGTACGACTTACCCAATCAATGATAACAAAGAACAATAGAAAATCCGGGGCATGAAGATCCCTGTTATTCCTCAGAGAAAATATATCCTGACAAGCCAAGTACAAACTCCACAAAAGCTGCAGGATCAACACTAGATTCATGTAGCTGAAATAAACAGAGACCATAATATGCTCGTTAGTTTATGTCAACAAAACACACTTAAGCTCCTGCCTAAGCAATTCTAAGAGTAATAAAGACACTTACGACTTTATGCAGTTCATAGTCTCAGTGATATGAACTTGATATGAAAAAGTTACATCATTGGCGCACAACGGCACACTTGTACAACAGTCAAGATATGTCACATGCTGACATAGAACCTCACTTGCATGATCCTCATAAATTCTTTTATCATGGGAGTAGGTATTGAATGAAACACGACGCTCTGTTGTGAGTTTCGGATGATACAAACTGGTCCCTGACTAGATTGTGCCAAGTGAATGTTAACTTGGAAAGATTCTATGGAGAGGTCAATTGGTAGGATGGCCTAACCTGCACTGCATGTTTCCTATCTTGTGTAAGTCCTCAACAAGTGCACATGCCTAGAAGTTGGGTTGTGTGACATATAATCTTTGGGAATATTCATCTTTAATATTGAACGGCAACAAGAGATTTGACACTGACAATAAGGATTCACTGGGAAACCAAAATGCTGCAGCGTACATATTAGACAAACACTGTATCTAGTCTTTCACAAAAAACATAAAGAAAAGAACACTTAAGTTCAAGTAAACTCCCCAGATTATCGACGATTGAATATAAATATGTACAATGTCGAGTTTGTAGTGCTGCAAATGGGCATAAACTTTGTAATGGAACGAAATCTACTACTACATAAACACTCTTGGAACTTGAATTAGGAAATCACCTAATAAAGTGGCATTTCCTTGAGGCCATATATTCACTACTAGGTGGGTGACGGACTGGACAAATACGCTTTCGAAGGATTGAAGGTAGTCATGGAGATATGTTTCGAAGTTTAGCAAAACGAAGCCTCCTGATTCTGCCGTATTTTGTATGTGCCAAGTTAAATGTAGATAGATACTTGTGTATGCATGATGTACTGATTAGCAGATACTATAGTTTAAGAAGTCAATCCATGTGTTCCCCAAAAAATTGGGCCATGACACCGAAGGAAAATGTGTAGTATTCGACACTAACGCCATCTAGCCTTTTGTGCATGAAACTTCGCTAAAAATTAATCTTGAAAGAAAGAGAAGAACTCCACGCAATTTAACCAAAACCTTGAAAGACCCAAAATGAAACATAGTTATATGCTTGCTACTTGAGTGATTTGCTCATGAATTTGCAAGAAAACACACAAAGGGGGAAGGAAGAATAGAAGAAACAGTTGTGGGAGAATGAAATTACAAGTAGGCGCTGTAGTTGGAGAAGCCGAAAGCGGAGCACATGGCAAGGGAAGATGCGGCGGCGAAGAAGCACTGCGACAGACGCAGCACCATGCCGCTCCATGTCCCTGGGCTCCCCACTATGCGCTTCATCCCCTGCCTCTCTCTGCCTGGGCTCTGCTCGGCTCTGCGGAGAGGTGTGAGGTGGAGAAACCGATCGATGGAGAGGAGGCTGGGCAGAATCTGTAGCACTTGCTAAGTGTGGTGTGGGATGGGAAAGGTGATGGTTATGAGCAGGAACCGGGGAGGTGGCTTAGCCGGGCAGGATCTCTTACGTGCACTCGGCTTGTGTGAGATGAGATGGGTGAAGTGAACCCATGTTGAGGAAATATCGTGCTTTGCCTGTTTTGGCTAGGGTGGAGTAGAGCCATGTGAGCCCGTCCTCTGCATTGATATGTTAACCCACCTAGCTTTAGGCTTTACCCTCGCGTCGATATGTTTTTTTTCTTCGATATGTTAACCCACCTAAGGACATTTCTAACCGATCCCCTATCCAGTGCTAGAGGAGCAGCTAACCGATCCCTAATCCGCCGTAAGGGAGTAAAAAGTATAGTCCAGCCTCTGTCCCTCCGTTATTTTTACTCCACCGCTCTCGCATGGAGTAAAAATTTCGCACCTCTCTCGCCTCCTCCTGCTGCTTCTGCGCTCAGCCGTCGGGCCTCCCATGAGCTCTGTGCCGCCGCCCCTTCCCCAGCCAAGCCCTCACCCTACCCCAGCGCCCTACCCCGGCGCGATGCCGCCCCCACGCCCGTACTGGTCGTCGTTACGGCGGCCGCCATGGACGAGCTCGGTCGCGGCCTCTGTCACGTTTGACTGGTCCATGTAAGCCATGGCCAGGTACGCCAGCGGCCACACCGCCTTGGCGAAGGCGACGACGCCACGGTAGACCTGCATCACGAACTTGGGGTTGAGGTCCTTCCACCGCGACGGGAGGCTAAGCTCGAGCTCCAGGAAGAGGGAGAGCAGCGCGAAGGAGGCGTAGAAGTGCATGTCGTAGGTGTTTCACATATGGTAATCCATCACCTCCGGGTACAAGAACTACCCCATGTTCTCGTCGCCGTCGCCAAGACACAGAGATTTTGTTTGTTGTCAGCTCCGTGCTATTCACCTGTCCATATGGTGCCTCCAGCGATCAGATAGTTGGGCAATGCAACCGGATACTTGAATACAAACATGACATCAATTGATTTAGAAGTATCGTTGACGCTGCTGGCGCAGCGCGGCCTTGGGCAGCAGTGCGGCGAGGTCTTGGGCAGCGCCGCGACGAGGTCCCTGACGCTGCTGGTGCCCTCCCGTCGAACACCCCGACTAAAAGGAAATCGGCAATGAGAAGACCGGCGACTTCAAGCGTGTCCGGTGTGCTCCTAGCCGTGTCGGCTTGGTCACCATCATCGCGGGGGCGCATAGCACGGCAAAATGCACGAGCCGAAAGTAAGTTTTACTCCGTTATATATAAAGAATCGGCTAGGTCCGGTCAAAACTTAGTGGAGTAAATTTTAGATTGTACCCTCGCATCATATGGAAAACCGCCTTTAACGATTCTAAGAGCAAACTCTAGCACGGTTGTCATATCGGGCCAATCGATATAATAACCATTGATTTTGGCTAAGAAAAACCTTAGCGGAATGGACATCCCATGCTCGATTGAGATAATTTTTGAAGGCCACTCCAAATTGAAACAAAATTAGATACACCTGCATGTGTAAATTATGTAGCCGATTTTGCAGCACATGACGAGTACCTAAAATACTATGTGAAGGGTAAAAAAAGACTCGACAAAGGCTTTGCCGAGTGTAACACTCGGTGAAGGGTGCCTGGCGTACCCCTGGCCGGCAAACCGAGATGTCATGGCATTAGAGCATCTATAACCCTTCCCCTAAAACTTAACTCCTTGGACCACCCAAAACTTAACTGCTCAAAATTTGAGGAGTTAATTTTTTTGCTCCTACCCACCCCCCTAAACTTAACTCCGTAGTTGTTTTTGAATAATTCAATATTATTTTTCATATAAAATACTCTTGTAAAACCATGCATGTCTTCTAGGGTTCAAGAGTTAAGTCCAAGGAACTACATCCTTTGATGCAATAGGATGCCTCTTGGTGGTCCAAACCATATCCCCTCCCTCGTCGCCCCCCCCCCTGTGAGAGGGCACGAAAGCCGCCTCCACCGAAACTCCCCCCTCCTCCTCCCTCGCCGTCGCCAGAGGGCGAAGCCTGGTCGTCGCGCTGGCGGCGGGTTTTTTTCATCTCCATGCACGGGGGTGTCAGCGCAGGCCTTCAGTACCGAACCTGGACGGAGTACTGCCGTAGGGCGCCACGGAGAGGCGTCGCATCGGCGGAGGTGATGGTGCACGGGTGCGGGTGCTGCGTGACGGGCTTCATGCTGGTGGCGCTCGTCCAGGAGGTGACGGTGGTCTGCCATTCGCGGCATGGTCAGATCCGTCCCTACGATGGCTTTTCCCTGGCGGAAGTGGCAGCGCGATAGTGGGGCTCGACCGTTCCTCTTTTCCTCATGTATGCATTTGGTGCAGCAACTGGTGGAAGATCCCTTTGGGCTGGTGGTGGTGGTTCTACCCGTCACGTAGGTGGCGGGGCGGGGTGGCAGGGGTGCTTCAATGGGGAGGAAGGGAGACTCCCATACTCGACCTTGCCGTGATCTGGAGGTGCCACATTGGGCGCGACGGTGATGGTGGCGTAGCGAACATCTTCATGTCTTGTTGTGCTACGTCTCGAAGGGGAAGAGCGTTTACCGAGGTGGAAATCCTCTCTGGTTCTGCGAAGCCGACGGCGGCGGCGCCTTTGGGAGTCGTCTCCTTCCTGAAGGCGTCATCGCGGTTTCTCTTTGCCCTCCATGTTGCTCTGGGGAAAACCTTGATCCTTGGATCGTGTCGTGCTGGCTCTCTGATGTCATGCCCTTCTTGAAGGTGCCGGCTTCGGGTATACAGTTCGTCGTTTCACGCTTGAGGGCTCCTGAAACTTCAAGCGGTGCTCTTTCTTCCTACATGTAATTTTCTTGGATCCTGCTTTGAGTGTGTGGTGTGGTCGAGTTGTATGGGTTGAATTTATTTTGTTCGTTGTTTTATGTATAAAAAGCGGGGCGTGTGCCTTTTTCGCAAGTCCGAGGAGCCTCTCTCTAGCTCTTAGTCTTAGCTCAACTAAACTCTAAATGTTAGCGACCATGTAGAATACTCTCTCTCTCCTTTTCTCTACTCCTAATGTCTCAGTTGGTAGGTCGCGTTTCGGATTTTATTTTCGTCCCACCTCACTCGGCCTTTTTTGGTACTTCTATGATACTTCTTCCGGGGGTTTTTCGCTGGTTTTTTATGTCCTCCCCCACGCACTAAAAAACCCTAGGCTCCTCTCGATCCCCTCGACGCACGCTCCTCTCGCCCCTCCTCTCGATCAACCCTTTTCTCTTTCCCTCATATCCCACTCCGCCGCCTTCCTCCGCCTTCCTCCGCCGCCGCCGCCTCCCGCCTTCCGCCGCCGCCGCCGCCCCTCGCCCTGCCTGCCTCATGACCCAAACCCGCCACCCCTCTGCCTCTCCCTCGTATTTCCTAGGGTGTGGATGCCGTCGCCGCCCGCGCTGCAAAATCCTTCGCTGCCATCGTCGCCGCCGCCGCAGAATCCTCTGCCGTCTTGCTCCTCCCGCCTCACCCCTCTCCTCTCCCTCCAAACCCTAACCCGTGCCCGCCTCCCTACCCCCCAACGTTGTCTCCTTCGCCGTCAGGAGCTCAGCCCGGGATGGCTGCCGCAGGGTTCCTGGCGGGCTTCCTCCTCGGCCTGCTCGCGCTCGCGGAGGCCGAGGCGGCCGCGCTGCTCTGGGTCACCTGCCGCCTCTACCACCGGCAGGAGGGGGCCGCGGCAGCCGCCGCGCAACCCGGCGACCAGGAGCTCCCCGGCATGGTTCCCACGACGGAGGTATGCTTTCTCCGACCAGGAGCTCCTCATTTACGCTTGGTTTGTTAACTGAAGAAGTGGTTTCAGGCTTCGCCTTGGTAGTGCACCTCCAGACAGAACTTGGCAAGCTTCGTAAAAGAGTGAATATGAGCAGTCAATCAGGAAATTATTGTTCTACAAGTTTGGCCGGAACAGTTTGGTATACGTTATGGGAAGAGCAAACTAAACGCATAGGAGAGTGAATCCATGCAGGAGATTGTTTTGCGGTGTTCACTGAGTCTTGCGTACTTTATTGCTGAATAATGTCACCATTTGTAATTACATCATAGACTATGGACCTAATGGTGTTCCGATTTGTTAATGCAGGGGAAGCTAGAGGCAGAGAACCGTCGGTCTTGCATATGTCAGTGACGGTCGTTGATCAGGTTGTTGCGCGCGAATGACAACAATTGATTCATAACGAACCAACATGTAGGACATGCCGTTCAACCTTCTTATAGAAGTGAACAATCATTTCCAGAGCATTATATTAGCTGGACTTTTTATGAGGTATGAGCAAGTTGAGAGTTTCGAGTGGGTATATTTTCTGAGTTCCTAAATATGATCAGTGGGCCGGCGCCAAAGTCCATCTTGACAGGTAGGTAGATTGAGATAATTTGTATGTCTCAAGGTTGTTATCTGGTTCATTAGTGTGCCGAGGCTCTGTAGATCAAAACAGAGCCATGAAGGTTGCTATGAGCAAACTATGTCCAGGGAATTGAACAACTATAGCTCACCTTGGATCAAAACAGAACAATTGATTGCAAGTGAAGTCTTGGGTATGTTTAGCTGAAATTTGCTGAAGTGAGCACTCGTGGGTAGTAACAGCGAAACCATCGTGTATTTGCCCAAGTGTTCAGTCTTTTAAATTGTTTGGGAAATGGTTAGAACTAAAAGATCGCCTTCATTTAATATTGATTTTGAGAGTAATGTTTTTAGAAACTTCAGACTAATTCGGAGGTGAGGAGGATGACGACGCCACTGCACCGTCGCACACCTCCATAAGGCGAGGACCACGCAGTCGCCGGGGCGAGGAGCCTACCTCTGCGCCACTCCATGAGGCGAGGGGCTCCCCAGAACTGCTGCTCCATTATGCTCCTCTCTTGAGGTATTTGTTCTTCAGCTTGAGAATTATTGTTCAGCTCCTGCACATAGTTCTCTATTTGCTCCATTGACAGTCAGCTTATACATTAGCATATGAATTAGATGAACATGGAGCAAAGGAGTATGCATGGTTGTACCTTGCCCAGAATCATATATTTTCTTAGCCATGAATATGTCATCGTGATCCTCTGTACCGGCTCTAAGATGTACTACAATATGGTTACATCTACTCCATTCACCATGGTGATAATCAATTTATTTTTTTCCCTTTCTATTGTTTGATTCTATTGCCTTTTAAGTCATATATTAGAGATTTTAGTAGAGTCAGGTCTCTACCAGCGAAGGTCATGGCTAAGGAAACGGGACTGGCGGATTTCCCCCTCGTCTTGGACAAGACGCCATGACACAGTTGTGATGAGGTGTGGCGCAAGCGTGGCTGTAGGATCCCTCCTATGAAGCTAGGCAATGACATCATCGGATCCTCACTGGTACGCAGAGCTATCGTGTGGATCCGACAGGTGGCAGGGGCGTGTGACTAATCAGGTACATGGCCTTGGTTCCACATATAATGTTACCAAGTTCTTAATCTGTCATATTGCTTCTACTGTTCAGATATCTGATGCCATTACAGATGGTGCTGAAGGATCTTGTAGTATGCAGGTATGGAGCAATTTCTAAAATGGCTTGCATGATGTCACTTGTCATCCTTGGCATCTATCTCTTTCGCACTACTACCTGCAGCTGGAGGCATCAGGCCTAGGAAGGTGATTCCGTACTATTTTTCTGAAACCTCGGCTGTACTCGTGATTTCTTATCTCATTAATCTCATGGCTACACAGGACAACTTCTGAATATATTACAGTTAATGCCTTTCTTCATGGAGCTTTTGTGTACTAGACTAGCATGATTTGTTGGGATGTGGATTGCGGTATGTGCAAGTTTTAGTTTCAAGTGCTGCTTGGGGGTCTACAACGAAAGCGTTGCAGGTTTTATTTGTCATCTATGGTGTTTGTCTTTCATGCGTTTCCCCCTTCTACGATTTGAAATAGTGAATAATTTAATTACCAAAACAGTTTGGTGTTTGTGCAGCTGATTTCTCAGCCATGGCGTGGCTGTATTTAGTGTGGCACTACTTTATGCAACATTTCATGATCTGTTCTTAGTTCCAGCATGTTTTTTCACCTTTCTGTAGAGTTTTGAGTATAACTTAAAGTTCTAGATGCATATAAGCTTCTGAGCTAACTCAAGCTCACTTGATGGTTCTAAAAAAATTCTGCAAAAATATGACCATGACAACAAGAGAAATGGAGGTTCAGAGGCAGAGTGGATGCCTGCACCAACAACTTTATAAATTAAACTACGTTTTGCTAGATGACTCAAATTTTTGAATGCGAGCATTATGTTTTGGGAATGCAGTTAACAATAGAATCAAGTAAAGCTGAAAGCAAGAGATCTACTGCTCAATATGGAATTTAATTCCTTTCTTGCAAAAGCACTAGATATGAGTGAAGAGATTATTCAATATTGGATTTAATTCATTTCTTGTACCCATGGTCGATCTATTGTTCCATACTGCAAGCATTCACCCGATCAGGTTTCTATTCATTTCTGTTAGATCCGTCGATGAAGAAAACAACACATTTCAAGATGTGATGGTTTTGGTACTTCAAGTTTTGTTGTACTCTGTCATTTGCCTTTGTGGGAACGACACTGCTCTATTGCTTGCTTATTTAAGATCATGACAATCATTTTATCTAGCCTATGTGTTTCTAATGTTCTCCCCTTATTGTTGCAGGTTAGAGTGCACCTTTCAGATAACTTCTTTCTTTGGGATAGTCTTATCTCTACATATGAATGTTAAACTGTCAATTTTGTACTTTACTATTCTATATCAAGAAAATAAATAATTGCATCATGGTATTAGTGGCTTAATTATTTTTATGTGCATTGAACTATATATTTTGAAGCACTTAATAGTATCTTGCACGGAGGATCTAGGACTCCTGCCAATTTATTGTACGGAGTTGTTCTTTGCTAAAAAAAACTTTGCTCAATTGCGCTTTGCCTCTCAGTGTTATCATTAGTTAATGGCCTAAACTGTTGACAACTTATCAAAAAAGAATAATCATATGCAGATGCAGAAGTATATTAGTCATACAGAAATAATCATATGCTGAAGGAAGGACTTGGAACTGTAACTAAAAACAAAATGGAAAGTGGAGGGGCTCTGATATTGCAATAAAAAGAAATGATAGATATTTCATTGGGAAGCGGACTCAGGAAGACAAAATAATATAATCCTTACATTTTCAGATTACTCTTATTTTCTTATGCATCTTCCTATACGGATTGGTCCTAAATGTTTGACTTCTCATAGAAATGAAGCTGCATACCCCCAACCTCAACTGTTGTGTCACCATCGAGGGCTTCTAGCTGCTTGTTGTTCTTCAGTTACTATTACTCTTAAGATTCATGTCTTAGATATTCTTAGGAGAGAAATTGTATGGAATTTAATGATCATTCATCTCAACAAATATACGTGATATTTCCTTGTAAAAGGTTGCCTTCCGAATTTATGGCCTACTATTAAAGGTGTGTGTTGGGTTATTTTGTACTCCCGTCATTTCTAAATATAAGTCTATATAGATATTTCTATACAAACTACATACGGATGTATATAGACATATTTTAGAGTGTAGATTCACTCATTATGCTCCGCAAATAGTCTGTTTTGGAATCTCTAAAAAAACTTATATTTAAGAACGGAGGAAGTATATGATTTTATGCTCTTCATGTATATGTTGCCAAATTACATTTTTAATACATTGCAACTAAAAAGAAATAATGGAGATGCAAGTGAAGTGGGAAAATGGAAATGCATTGCATCAAGTATATTTGTCGACTGTTACTGGAAATCTTTTCTACACATGTGAAATTTGAAGGGCATCATGTTTCAATATGCAACCAACAAAAATATTAAAAGGCCCGTGGCAACGCACGGGCATTATACTAGTTTTTACAATGAAACAGTGTAGGATTCCCTCAAAGAAAATACACGTACGGAGTTGTATATCACCCGTGATACCCAAGGCACCTTTCATCCGGACTTCCGCTACCAAAACGGACGCGAGGGTTTTGCGGGAAGTCCCCTCCGATCCTGCAACCTCGCGCCGCGCGATCGACGACACACCACCGTCCCCGATGGACACGAGCGACGCCGACGGCCTGTGCTTCCCCTACGACCTCCTCCTCGGCATCCTCCGCCGCCTCCCAGGCCGCGCCCCGGTGCGTCTGCCGCGCGTGGCGCGCCGTCGTCGACGCCCACGACCTGCTGCTCCCCCACGTCTTTCCGCGCGACTTCCCCGGTGTCTACACCACCTACAGCGGATGCCCGTCCGACTGCGCCTTCTTCGCCCCGCCGGCCTCGCGCTCCTCGTGCCACCAGCCGCACGACGCCAACGAGCCCGGCTCCGGCCGTCCTTTCATCTGGGGCGATCAGGCCGTCGTGCAGCAGCACTGCAACGGCCTCCTCCTTCTCCGGGACGGACAATATTTCAGGGATGTCAGGGATGTCTACGTTTGCAACCCGACGACGAGGCGGTGCGCCCGCTTGCCGCACCCACCGACGCCATGGCCGTGCGACGTCGAGGGCATGTTCCTTGCCTTTGACCCGGCCGTGTCACGACATCACCAGGTGTTTCACTTTCCCAGGGAAAAGATGCCGCCTCTATGGCAAAGAGGCCGCATCAAAATAAAACCTAGGAAGCCTTGGTGGACCGAGTTATTCGCACAAGGGAAACCATCTGAAAAAGGACAACATGACAGAGACGCCAATGAACAAATTGATTCTCTCATGCCATTCGCTGATGCGCCCAAGGAAAAGGTAGTGTGCATGCTAGTCTTCTCATCGATTACCGATTTGTGGGAGAGCCAAGAGTTCGTGTCGGGGCGCTGCGTACCATGGAATACCTACAATGTGGGGACAACAGAAGGTGATATCAGTATCGAAGATATGGAATTTGTGCGAACATGGTGGTCTGCCGAGTATTGGCGGGGGTCACTCTACGTGCCCTGCCACATTGGTGTACTCATGAT
Source organism: Triticum dicoccoides (assembly GCF_002162155.2). NCBI lineage: Eukaryota > Viridiplantae > Streptophyta > Magnoliopsida > Poales > Poaceae > Triticum > Triticum dicoccoides. Next base: position 660,606,911 of record NC_041387.1, on the reverse strand, counting down.
TATGCGGGTCACGGAGGGAAAGTATGACACAGTCCAACTCCCGAGGGACCCCCCGGACTGCGATGTGAGAATGGGATACTATAATGGGACATTGCCCAGGAGGTCCATCTTAGCGAACAATGAGAGAGGGATATTCTATGTGGTGCTCAATGTGTTACAACTCCATGTGTGGGCACTGTCAGATTCGCCTGATAGACAACTAGGGTGGACACTGGCACACAAGACGGACTTGAATGCACAATATCATATGATAGATCAATGGAAATTTAAACCAGTATGTACATGGGAGGTGATTGAAAGCAAGGAAGAACTACTCAGCTTGGTTGAACATGAAAGTAGCGAGGAAAGTGATGAAGAATATGATGAGTTTATCGATGGAGAAGAGGATGAAGACGAGGAAGAGGAGGAGGAGGAAGACGGTGAACAGGGGGAGAACATGGAGGAAAAAGAAAATGATGGAGAAGATGATGAGATTGTCCATGGAGTGGCGTATCATCTTGAACATAAAAGCAATGAGGAAAGTGATGAAGAAGATGATGAGATTATTGATGGAGAAGAGGATGAAAATGAGGAAGAAGAGGAGAATGACGATTTAGAGGATGATTTTGAGATTATCGATGGAGTGGTGTACCATCTTAACCATAAAAGCAGTGAGGAAAGTGAAGAAGAAGAAGAAGAGATTATTGATGGAGAAGAGGATGAAGACGAGGAAGAAGAGGCGGAGGAAGATGATGAACAGGGGGAGGACAAGGAGGAAGAAGAAGAAAACGATAGTGATCGTGAGACAAGAGAACAGGCAAGCACTGATGGTTCTGAGCACTCGTGGAACTCAGATGAACGTAATTTTGTCGAGTTGGATGAGAGTGAAGTCAAAGACCAGGATCATTTTGTGTGGGAGTATGGGATTATTGGATTCCATCCACACAAGTACGCTCTCCTCCTCTGTGCCAATGATTCTGGGGTGGCGTATCATCTCGACACCTCAAGAATGCAATATTTAGGTCACATGATACCCGTCAACATATACAAGCTGCATGCATGCCCAATGCTTTCCCTTACCGACCATGCTACGTGGATGCACTCCCTGTTAGGAAAAGCGCCCGTTAGAAATACTAGGGTTCGGTTTAACTCGCTTTATGTCCTTAACTAGTCTCCTGATTATGTAATTCCCTCAAAGGACTACATTATTATGATGAATATATGCTGCTGATTGCCTTGGTTATTATAAGCAGGATTGAACTCCTCTACTTGATAGGCATCTCATTCATTGGACAATCTCTTTGGTCATGATTATTTAGTCTTGATGTTGCTGATGCTTAATTACCAAGGTGCGTGTACATTTTTCTTTTCAATCATGCAGATGAGAGAAGGGATATTACATGTCGAAGATGGCATGGCGCAACCCAAACGATACCATGACCCTTGCATCGCCAAAGATGGCATCACCCAACAACACCAAAGCCCAAGAAGCAGCACAAAACCTAAGGACACAACTAAACAAAACAGGATCAAAGCAAATTGACAGACTACATCCCTGGTACAAAGGGCATCGTTTGCCGCGAGAACTTGCAACCGAAACCGTACCACAGAAAAACGCGACCACGACAATGCAGCACAAGCATCACGTGGACATTCAGCACCAGACAAAGGCACCAATTGTACGTAAATTTACCAAAAGGGAGAAACACTCGCTCCTTAGCACTATGTCTCAGGTTTATTACCCGTGTCAGTTGTTTAACCGACAAACTGAATCGATGTTGAGAACTTGTTATGCTCCACAGCAGTCCTAGACTTCAGTTTGGCTGTGAATGATCTATACCGCACCTGAAGTCTTGAATCGATGAACGAACGAACAAACTGGACGGTTAGTATTTGGTACATACTCCCTCCGTCTCAAAATATAAGACTTTTTTTTTACACTATGATTTCAATATAGAGGGAGTAGTTAGCACATTGTCATGACAAAATAAGGAAATAAGATGACACAGCTGCCATAAGAAAAACGCTTGTTTAATTTAGCTAACGATATTGCGATATGGCAGAAGGAACGTGGGATCAGACGATGGAAGAATTGCAAAAAAAAAAAAAGATGAAACAAATCTTTCAGGTGATTTTTTTTTTTGCATGGTAAGCTTCAGGCGATTGACAATATGATTGCGATTGCCGTTAGGATTCTACGTATATATCTATGTAACAATCAGCGGATCGTATCTTGCCGTTTCTTGTACCTCTATCCTGTCAGTGAGATGGGCGATGCAAACAACAACGACCCCGCCAACGGCATCTGCCTCCCCTACGACGTGCTCCTCGAAGTCCTCCGCCGCCTTCCCGGCCGCCCCCTTGCCAAGTTCCGGCTTGTCTGCCGTGCGTGGCGCGGCATCGTCGACGCCCACAGCCTTCTCCTCCCGCAAGTCTTCCCGCGCGAGTTTCCCGGCGTATTCACGACCTACTACGGGTACTGGGCAGAGTAGGACTTCTTCGCCCCGCCGGGCTGGCGCACCCAGCCGCCGGAGAACAACGCCGGCGAGCCCACTTTCGTGTGCCCTCCTTTCACATACGAGGCCTACATACAGCAGCACTGCAATGGCCTCCTCCTGCTCAGAGACAAGTATGTGTTCGAGTCTGCCCACTATACCTACGTGTGCAACCCGGCAACAAGGCCCCTTCCGCCAACGCCATGGAGATGCGACGTTGAAGGGCATGTTCCTCGCCTTCGATCCAGCCGTGTCGCGACATCACGAGGTGTTCCTCTTTCCGAAAGAAAGAACTCCCCCACTGTCGCGGACATCCTAGAGCCAATGGAGACTTGGTGGGTCGACGATGAGCACTTGTACTTACACAGGTTGTTTGGAGAAGAGCAACCGGAGGTGCACTCACAGAAGGTGCTGCGTTTGATCGTCTTCTCGTCGCGGACCGGTCAATGGGAGAGGCGGGAGTTCTTGCCGGGGCGTTGTTCATCGGGGCGTCTCTATGACCTAGTCAAGGAGCCGCGCAATGTGGCGAAGCGGACATGGTGGTCAGCCGAATATTGGCATGGGTCCCTCTATATTCATTGTCATAGTGGTGTCCTCATGATCTTGCATTGCTCGGAAAGAACTTATGACACAGTGGGATGATCGCACAACAGTTTCACAGGCAACCATTCCACCCTTTTTCTTTTGATGGAAAACAGTAGGAATTTCGTACTGCATTTATTTTTAAAAGAATTATTCGTGAGTTACACAATGTCAAAACTAAGTTACATGCATCCATTTTTTCTAACCACCAGGCTCATGGTAATGCTGGTCTTGTTTTCTCTGCCTCTGCTACTGATAATGATAATTAGCGGGTAGGGACCATGATGAATAAGGTCCTACCAGAATTTCAGTTTGCCACTGGATGATCTATGCAACGTAAATTCATTAAATCGATGCAAAATTGTTTCTGCCATGGCCACGGTCATCGAGTACCCATGCATCGGTGTAGTTTATCTGTTACATATGCTGCTGTGGTATATTTTAGTTGGCAACCTTCCCCTTCCCTGAGCTGGAACAAGAGTTACATTTGTTCCTGGCAAATTGACGTTGAACAGAAACATCCATCTAGTTATCCTCACACACTATATCTTATAGCGGTAGAAACCTCACATCCACCGTTATATAACTTACATCAATGGTCGGGTGAGCGTTCGCCCGCGGCGCTGCCAGATCCGCTCCAGCCGTCCTCCCCTAGCGGCCGCCGAGGCCAGATCCGGTGCCCCTGCTCTGCTGCGTGCCTCATGTGAGGAGATGGGCGTCTCCCGTTCGCGCTCGCGGGTGGGCGCGCGGCGCCGCCGCCCGCTTCTTCCTCGGCAGTCCTCCGGTGCTGCGGCCTCATCCGGTTGCTGCTACTCTGCCTCGACCTCCGTTCGCTCTGCGCGTGACGGCCAGGCTCCGGCGCCTCCTCCCGCGCGTGTCTCTTCTCCCGCGGCTGATTCGCGGCGAACTTCGGGCGGGCCTCGCTCTCCTGCTGCTCCGACGATGGGAGCCGTCTCGGCCTCTCCTGCTGCCGGCGTCGCCCCGGCCCGTCTGCCGCCGCCATCTGCGCGAGGCCTAGCCGCGGCCTCCCTCGCCTCCCGCAAGGCTGACCCGACCGTGCAGGGGCGACTGGTCTCGCGCGAGGTTCCGTCCACGTCCGAGTCGCCGGCAAGCTCCAAGCTGGTCCTCGCGACGCCAACACCTACCACATCGCCTGTCGTTGCTGCTGGAGACGGTGGTCATGTCACTGGGCCCTCTTCTGACCTGAGGGCTGGAAAGCTACTGGCTGCCTCGGGTGCTTCTGATGCTTTGGCTGCGGGTATGGTGCAGTCTTTGTGGAGCTCCCTCGACGACGACGACGATGACGAAGATGATGAGGATGGTGTTGAGCTGGCGCCGCAGTCGCCGTTGGCTACCAAGTGCTCCAGCGGAGTGAGCGCTGAACATGCGGCAGCTACTTGCGTGGGTTGGCAGGAGGTGCGGCCGCGGCATGCTTCGCATCGTCTGGCGTCTCGAGCTCCGGCTTCGTCCCCTCGGCCCATCCCTGCGTGGCTCCATGGTCGATGCTGCAGGTGTCTTGTTACTGGACACCGTGCAGCGAAGTGCAGGGATCCCTTTCGGTGCTCTCACTGCCTGGGGAACGGCCATCGGGCCCGTGAGTGTCGGAACGCTTGGCGTCCCCTCAGCTTGCTCGATAACCCTTTTGCTTCGTCATTGTCCCGCCTCGACACCATTCATCATCTTCATCCACCTTCATGTCAAGCCCAATCTAATGCCACGCTTCCCTCCAAGGCGATCCAACGTGACTCCTGGGCGTCGGTTGTTTCTTCTTCTGCTGGTTCTACAGCCTCAGCTCATGTGGCACTTCAGTCTATCTTTACTGCGCAAGCCGAGCTGCTACGCTCTGAGCTGCAAGGCATGGCTTCCTTGCAGATGGCGAAGGCGATTCAGCCTCTGAGTGATGTGGTTGATTCAATGCACGGATGGCTGCTGCGGGCTGGGAGCCTTCTGGAGCGTGCAGAGGTTGCTCTGGGCAGGCTATCTCCTGCGACGGCTGAGGCGCCACTCCCTCCTATGTTTTAAAATTGAAAAAAACTTACATCAATGAGAGCTTCCAGTGTATGTTGTTGCCATGGATGCGACGTCTAATTCTGAACTGTGGTTTCATATGATGCAGTTAACAGATTTTTCAATTTTAAAATCTGAACCGTGGTATTACAAGGCAACAACAAATTTGTTAGATTTGGACCGGCATTTTACTACCTTGTCCCAGGGAAGAAGGGTGCAGGTCTTACACAGAAAAGTCTCATTCCGGTCATGATGACAATCTACTCCTCCTCCCCCCTCCTCTTGTGTCGCCCCGCTCATGACTGGGAGGAAACCCTAGCCGCCGCCAGCGGGGTCCCCTCCTTCTTCCAGAATGCAGTATCTAGGAGGCTACATATATCCTGAGAAACATCACCAACATGCTAGAGGCATAGGCAATGCATTCCCCTACCGTCCTTGCTACGTTGATGCACTCCCGCCCAGAAAAATGTCTCGTTCATCTTAGAAACTCGAGACCGGACACCTTTTGCTGCAATTTTATTTGCACTGTACGTTCTTTAGTGAGTTAGTCTTACGACATTCTTGTGGTCATGTAATTCCCTAGGAGAATGAACTTATTGTGGGTGAAGTCACTAATCCAAATGAATTATTGTGGTTATGTAGTATACTGCTCTGTACTTTAGTTATTTTGATTAGCAAACCACTTGTGAAATGAACTTATTGTGTACTACGGTACAGGTGGCATCTGCATTGTCACTAATCCAAATGGAGCTATGTTCGTTCTTCAGAGAATCTCACGCTTGTTCGATCGACCTCCCGAGCTCAAGGTGATTTTTAGATGTGATTTTTTGTTGGGGTTGATTTTTTAGATGTGATTTTTTGGAGCTAGAGCCTAGAGCAGAGCAAGCCAAAAGCATCACCAGTTTCACGAGTTGTTCAGTATCGAAATCTCATGATAGAGTGTCTAAACCAGTCCAAACAAAAACCTGTATTACTATTTCTGTACCTTATTATGGTGTAGACCATACATAGACATGCTCTTACATCAGCTACATATAGTATATAATTAGAAATTCTCCTTGTGGAAGTCAAACTTTGTGTTTGTATTGTGGGTGAAGTCTGCCGACAACTGCCGCAGCTGCGCCACAAGAACAGGCTCGCCGCAGTAGAAAACCCCTGAAGCAGAATTAAATTAAGGAGCGTCAGCAGACGATCGATGATAACTAGTCACCGACATTTGTAGTATCAGATCGATGTGAGAATGGCAGCAAGAAGACGTACCGACACGCTGGTTCTCATGGTTGACCGCGATACGCTTGAAGACACTTCGCCAGTTAGGCCTGGCAAAGTGGGTCTTGACGCTGGTTCCAGACAGAATGTCGACTCCCTTCTTGGCATGGTTGAGTTCCTGGAGCATGACGATGAGCGCGGAACGAGCATCGCCCTCTTGGTACACGCTGGAGCAGTGGTTGTGGAGCTCAATCACTCCGTCCTTGTCCTTCTCAGCCACCTCGTTCATCACCCCTCTGAACCACTCAAAGGAGCCCTCTTCCCTTGTGACCCAGTAGGAATAGGCCCTCTTGGTCATGAACGGTTTCTTCTTTGCCTTGCCACTGCCGTCCGGCTCTGTTCCGCCAACCGATTCCCCGCGCTGGATGTGGTTAAGCACATCCTTCACAATGCTGATCAAAGGAGTGGCTCCAATGCCAAGTCCGATGAGCAGCAGCACATCATATTCCCGGTAATCTTGTGCTGGAGCACCATATGGTCCATCAATCATAAGCTTAGGGAATCTAGTACATGTCAAACAAAGTTTAGGATCAGAACAGGAGTTTGAAAATATATTGTATTTTACTCCTTGAATCAACTGAGCAAGTTCCTTCTCACCTTGCGTTGCTGTCAGTGATTCCCACGGAGAGGTCAGCTCTAAGGAGTCCACTTTCTCCTTCAGTGGGAGGCCGACACGCCTGGTTTACATTTAAGGTTATTATCAGTTCCATCAAGTAAAGCAATGGCCTTGATATGAAAAATCAAAACCTTAACAGTTCACAATGCTTCAGACATTTAAGTTTGTTAAGCAAGAATATGATACATTTCGGGCAAAAGGTATCGAAGCACCCCCTATAAGTAATTTTGTCACACATTGTTTCGGCCTTCGGGTGCATGACATGTTTCTACAAACTTCCAATAGGATGTGTTATTAGACAAACCAAAAGGCCAAAGAAGCTGATTTACCTCAGAGAAGACAGTCCTAAGCCGAGAAGTCCAATCACCCCTTGTGCGAATGTGGACACTGAGGTAATTATCTCCGGGTGCCGATGTAACGGAAAATGGATGCCTGTTATGGAACATTTTTTTCCGTACTATTAGTCATCTGCTGATTTCATAATTATATTAATGCAACTGTTTTCTTTTCCTCAAAGTGTGTGACTTGGGTACCATTCATATGGAGATACAGCGCCGCAGTTTATGAAGATGTACTGCCCACTCCGGTATTTGAAACCAGGTGGCTTGGACATATAAAGAGCCAACACATTCCCAGGATATACTGCAACCTGTTTAATTAGGACACAAAATTTGAAGGCTAAGAAAGAGTGAATTCAGTTTTTTTTTAAATAATTTAAGGCTTATTATTTGCTGTTCAGAAATCCATCTCCCATGTTAAATGGCTTGGCACTTATTAAGTTGCACTATATTTAAAAGAAAAGATATTTTTTTTCTGATTATTTAATTTTAAGTTAAAAAAGACAAACAATGAAAAGCCATATGAAAGGGTTTTTGTCATGGTGGTACCTTCTGAATCTTAACTGAATCATGTCTCCTGAATAACCGAACGATGCGCTCGCATGAATATAAGAAGACAGGATAAGCGATGTACATCCATGTCTGATAATAGTAAGAAAAATTATCAATAATTCTGATCATTAGAATTTTCTATATGTTGGCATTAATATAGAGGGCATAGATAAACTTTTACCGTTTTCTTGTACCACTCCTTTGTTAGATACAGACTTGTCCCGTGGACGATGAGCAGTGCATACACAATAGCAAACAGGTGGTGTGTAAACCAAAAGGCATTGAAACCAGTCATCTTCTTGAGAGGATTACTGTCCTTGAGCTTGTTACGTCGGAACCATGGCTGGGCCAACACAAAGGATATTGACATGAGCACTACCATGACAATACCTGTCCACCCTGCAGTTCCTTTTACAAACCACCAGTAATTTGGTGGCCTTGTCTCCCCAAAGAAAGGCTTCATTGGTTCGTATTTTGCATCGCTTGCATGGAGCAGCAGAGGGAAATCGCATGTCAGATGAGCACCTGCATGCAAAACTACACCAACTGCAACCCCTGCTGCTATTACCTGCACAATAGAACATACAAATTGATGCTCGCTATGTTAAGTGCTAAATTATCTATCAGACATCATCAGCAGGTTATTCTCAGGATAGGCTCTTACTTAATGCAGAAATACCGGTTATTTACATTACCTTGTGGAAGTTTATATTGTCATTGAAGGGTACAACAGCTCCAATCTTTGTCTTGGATCGGATCCACGTGATTGTATTTCGGCAGACAGGAAAAAGGACGAGGGCCATATTGAACTTGAGGGTCTCGGCCGCACCCTTTGCAGTGGCCACACAGTAGCCCATGATGTTAAATACAGCTCGGTTACGGTACTGGATGAACTTCCAAATGAAAAGCGCGATGCAGATGGAGATCCAGAGAGCCGCGACCCATATGCGCTTCCAGTTCTCCTCTACAAAGAAGGTAAACTGCAGCCAGTAGTGGCGAATCGGGCTTGTGTCCTTGCTAGGCGCGAGCCTCATGCTAAGAGCTTTGCTGAGCTTGGAGCTGTGGGTGATGGTCGATCTGGCAACGGCTTCAGATGGTGTCTGCAGTAAGAGCGACTCCAAGCTCTCGAGCTGTTAACATTCAGATCGAGTGGTTAATTAAGAAGAAACCATGCCGCAAATCTCTAATTTTCACTACCTCGTCTTATATTTAGGAACAGAGGCTGTACTTTTTTTGTGTGAACAAAGAACAGAGGATGTACTTGATTGAACATAATACCTCTATGTAGCCCAAGTTCTTAGGGTCAAGCTCTTCCATGATGAGTGCTGCGTACTCATCAGCACGCTCCTTGATCTTGGAAAGTTTGTTTGCTGATGCACTGAGGGCGATAATCTGCAAAAGCATGCATCATTATATGCTTCAAATTTACACACTAAGACTAGATCTTTTCAGTTTGGGGTCTTCAGCTGTGACTAACCTCCTTGACCTCCTCTACTGTGATTCTTCCATCGGCATTTTTGTCAACCCTGAACAAAGAGGTGGTAAGTGCTGTGCACCTATCTTCAGAAGGAAGGAAACCATGACAAAACATTTAGCAGAAGAGAAGTACTAACATGTCGATGAACGTTTGGAGACGGTTGTCGAAACCCTGATCACTGAGTTGCTCCCAGAACTCCTTGAGCTCCGGCTTGGTCAGCACCTCCTTGACGATCCCTCTCTTCCTCGCCAACGCATCGAACATCTGCACCGCAAACTCGTCGGACCCGTCCATCCCTGCACACACACATACACACAACCAAAAGCAATTACTACTACTTGAACTGTACTACAAATTCTTTCCAAGGGATATATACTTGTCTACATTCACTGAAACAAACTGTTGAAGAAGCGGTTACCGATGCATTTCCCGAATCTGGAACGGAGCAGGACGCCATCAACCTGCAGGTGGTTGAAGCGCTTCTCCACAGCAGCCCAGCCGTCGGTGCCAACTTTGGCGGTCACAAACTGCAAGCCCTTGAGCGCCACCGCAGCGGTGCTCTTGCTTCTGTCATATCTCTTCCTCGCGGCGGCCACCGCAGCCTCCGCGGCCACCGGCCTGACGGCTTGGACCGACGCTGAATCGCGTTGCACATCAAGCGTGATCTCGACAAGCTCGTCGTTGTCTTTGAACCTGCAGGTCTTTGTGGCCCTGCTTGAACCTTCTAAGTTCCCACTGTTTGGGATCAAAGTTGCAGTGTCAGACTCGGTGGCTGGCTTGCCGCCAGCTTCAATGTCAGCCATGTCCTTCTTCTTTTACCTAACCCCAGGACAATTTTCCCTTTCTGCTCCCTGCAGGGGTAGCATGTCAGTTAGTTAGCTGTCCAAGAGGGCAAGTCAAGTTACTACTGACTGCCCCTTTTCAGAAGCAGAACAAACTTACAGAAAGATGTATCTCCTCTTGTATCCACAAATAGAAAGGTAAACCAAAAATAAAATCTGGAAGAGCTTACTGTACAACTTAAGAAACAGGAATAGAAACTAGTACTCTCTCGCTCCGGAATTACTTGTCTGAGAAATGGAAAGTACATCTAGATACATTCATTTCTACAACAAGTAATTCCGGACAGAGAGAGTACAAGAGAACAGAGTGAGTGTTAGATCTCTCTTTCTATCAGATTCCTAGCTAATTTCCAGCTGCTCAGATCTAGCTAGCTAGAATCTCTCCAAGGGGGGAGTGAAGCAGCATCATCCACCGAAGTAAGAGTAACAGAAATTTGTCTGAACCCCAAGCGGATAAATAAAGAGAAACAAACATACTACACTAACTAAGAATCAAGCACAGAGGAAAGAAATACTCTGCTTTTCCCCCTTTCTTTTCGAAAACTCGAAGGGGGGAAAAGAGCAAAGATTGTACTACCTTAAACCGGGAGCATCTCTCACCAGAAGAAGAACGGAGCAAGAGCAAAGAGAAGCCTTAATAAATACACACACACATCAGAGAGACAGAGCTGTCTGGGACCTAAACGCACGAGGGCAAAAGCAGCAACCAACCAAGCCTGCTGGTACTGCTCACTCACTTACTCGCTGCCTCACTGGTGTCCTCCGAATGCGACGCGCTGGCCTCGCGACAAATGATACAGGGGAGACTGGTTGCTGTCAGCTATAGGAAACTTATAACAAGATGAAAAAGACAGAGTGTTAAATCTCTTTCTGAATCAGATCCAGAGACATTTTCCGAAACGGAACTTGGAAGAGGACAGAAACGGCAGTAAAAAGCTGTCGGCGGCTCCGCGCACAAGAAGATGGTGGTGGCTGGGAGCTGGTCTTACTTACGGTAACAGAAATTTACAAATTACAGTACCAAGAAGAAGCAAGCAAGCAATTTGAAGAGAGGCTCCCGAGCTGAGAGAGATTCACTCGCACCGCACCACAGCCCCCAACCTAATCCAGCCGCTCAGATCTAGTGTAGCTAGAGCCTGCGCCAGCCCCCTCAATCAATCAGCAGCACATTTCTTGGTGATAGGGGGGAATGGAGGAGGAACAGCACAAGGGGATTGAGTTCTAGGAGGGGGGTGAGCCGGGATTTGACCACGCTGACTGAACCAAGAATCAAGCACGCAAGAATGGAGGAGAGACCCATATAAATTTTCCTGTTTGAAAACTCGAATGGGGGGAGAAGCTTGTACCTTAAACCCGGGCGGGATTTCTTGAGCCACTGACGGGAACCCGGAGCATTTCGCGGGACTCCACCGGAAGAGGAGAAGAGAGCAGAGAGAACCCACCCCTAATGAACAGAACAGAAGAGAGAGTTGTCTGTAGCTCTTTCAGATGCAAGTGTCTTTTGCCTACCTGACCTGACCTGCTGCCTGCCTGCTACTCGGGGCCTGCTTGTGTTTGGTTGGAGGCCTGGAGCAAAAATGGCCTTGCCTGGCCGTTAACTAGTGATGATGGATGGTGTGCCTCGCGACAGATGACAGCGGGGAAATGGTTTAAATTTGCCCACAGGCTGATGGGCCTTTGGATCCTGCACCCCAAGTCGACTGTCAGTCAATTGGTACAACTTGACCGGCCTTGGATCCTGCACCCAACTAGTTCCTACATTGCTTTGTTAAAGATTGTTAGAAGTACCAACCGATCCATATTTAGTAGGTGCAATGAACTGTGCTGGTGCTATTAGTTTCTTGGCAACTGGCACTATGCATGTGCTGGAATCAATCTGCTTAAATTCCGTTTGTCTGGATCAGCAAGTTGAAGACTTCTTTGACATTTAGCAGTGCACACTGACACTAGCATTTCAGTTCGGTTTGAATGCTGCACTTCTAGTATAGTATTTCATTTATCAATGGAAATGCAGCTGATTGCGATTCATCCAGAGAGAAAATATTATACTGGTGTCCATCATTTTCACCTTCTTAAAGTTATTCTGCTAGCTCCATTTGCTTATAATGCATATAAAAGATAAATAAATATTATCAATGTAATACTGCCTCCAAAAACAACAATTAGCCCGAGCGGCTGGGGTTCTGCCGGGACGATGCAAGGCCCGTGCTTTTGCTGGGGATCTGGAGCACCCGGCGGTACAGTGGCGGCCCGGATGGTGGGAGTCGTGGCCTCGTGGGCGGAGCTCGCTGTTAGATTATATGTTAGACTTGTAATACAAGTTTATCAAAGCGACTAGGTTTAGGAAACCCAGGCTAAGTCGGATTGTGACTTAGGCCTTTATATATCTCTTGTACTCCCTCTATTATCAATACACAAGTTTCATTATAACTCTACATGATATCAGTCTAGACGTTCCTAGGGCATGGCTGCGCCCCCCACGCCGCCGCCACCCGGCTTCTTCGAACGCCGGGCTGCCCTCGCTGCCGCCAAAGCAAAGGCTGCCTCCGCCGCGACCGATGCCTCTTCTTCCTCCACCCTCGCCTAGCTTCAACCATACCCACCACCATCAACTATGCTGACACCATCTCAGATGTCAGCTCGTTCATCCCCATTACTTTGGATCTTCCAAAACACAACTATTATCACTGGCGTCATCTCTTTGAAGTTCACTTCGGCCGCTGCAACCTCGTGGATCACGTCGCCTCGGGCTCCGTTGCCTGGCCCTTCGATCCTCGATGGGTCAAGGACGATCTCGCCATCATCTAATGGATTTATCAGCGCGTCTCCACGAAAATCTTCAACCTCGTCTTCCGCGACGCCACCAACGCCGCCGCCCTTTGGGTGGCTCTCCGTCAACTCTTTTAGGACAACGTCGACGCCCGCGTCAACACCCTCCGCACCGAGCCTCGCAACACCGTCCAAGGCGATTCTCAGGTCGGCGTCTACTACCAGCGTCTCAAGTCCATCATGGACGAACTCCGCGAGCTTGGGGACCCCATCGATGTCCGGCAACTCATCAACGTTCTCCTCGTCAGCCTCGACGAACGCTATGAAAAACAGGCGTCGTTTATCCCCATGATGCGGCCGGCCCCCTCCTTCGCCGAGGTGCGCTCCATGCTTCAATGGGCCGGTCGCGCCATCACAAACAAGGAGTCGCGTCCTCAACTCTTCATCGCCACTCCGCGGCCCCCGTCTCCTGCACCTGCCGCGCCGACGACGACTCCGGTCCAGCCGCCTCCCGGCTGGCGCCCAAGTCCGAACTATAGAGGCAAAAATCCAATCTACAGGCCGCCATCGCCGTCGCGACCCCCGGCTGCACCAGCGCCTCCTCCCAACGCCGCACTGCCACCAGCGCCTCCAGCATGGCATCCTCCACATGATCCTTGGACAGGACTCGTCCAGGCCTGGCCGATGCCCTGGACTACCCCCTCTCCGATCGCGCTCCTCCTGCGTACTCCGGCTCCTGGATGCTGGGCATGCGCCCACACATGGGATCTCCTGGCCTACTGGGCTCCCGTCCTCCGGTGCAGGCGTACCATGCTGCTCCAATGCCCTACTACAGTGCCCCGGAGCCGCACTACATCGACAACGGCCTCTACCAGCCGCCACCCCTGCTGCTGTCGTCCTCAATCACGCTGCAATAGCTGCATGGACCGCCGCCGCCTTCGACTACACCACCCCTACTGGCTTCACCGACTCCTCATTGGGACCAAGCTGCCATTTTGTAAGCCATGAACCACTTTGCTGCTCAAGGAACCTCAGGTATGGACTGGATCTTTGATTCTGGAGCTTCTAGCCACATGTCTAATTCGAGTACTATGCTGTCAAATTGCACCTCCTCTCCTTTTTCTTCTATCACTCTCGGCAATGGCTCCACTATTCCCATCTATAGCACTAGTCACACTGAGTTACCCTCCACTCTAAAACCTCTTTTACTTCGAGATGTCCTTGTTGCTCCTGCTCTTATCAAAAACTTAATATCTGTGCAAAAATTTACTTATGATAATCTTGTCTCAGTAGAATTTGATCCCTTTGGTTTATCTGTGAAGGATCTTCAAACCAAGGAGGAGATCGCTCGCTTCAATAGTTCCGGAGACCTCTACTCTATCAATGGATCCCCTACCGCAAGTCCACCTTCATCCATGATGGCCACCGTCCACCTTTGGCACCAGCGACTCGGCCACCCCAATGCATCCACCACATCATCTCTACTTAGTGAATTTGCTCTTCCATGTAATAAAGATCATCATGATCCTTCGACGTGTCAGTCATGTCAGCAAGGCAAACATGTGCGCCTTCCCTTTAGTTCCTCTAGTTCTTCTAGCACTTTTCTTTTCGAGTTATTGCATTGTGATATATGGACGTCTCCTCATACTAGTATTTCGGGTTTTCAATACTATCTTGTTATATTAGATGATTTTTCTCATTTTGTTTGGACTTTCCATCTACGCAACAAATCCGACGTTCATACTATTTTTCTTAACTTTAAACAATATGTTTCTACTCACTTTCTTCTACCAATTCGGTTTCTCCAATGTGATAATGGCCGAGAATTTGACAATTTAAAAATAGAAACTTCTTTCTTCAACATGGCATTCTTCTTCGTTTCTCCTGTCCCTACACATCTCCTCAAAATGGCAAGGCCGAGCGCTCTCTTCGCACGCTCAATGATATTATTCGTACTCTCCTTATACACTCATCGATGCCACCCAAGTTTTGGGCCGAGGCCCTCCGCACAGCTACCTAGCTTCTTAACATCCGACCCTCTTCTGTCAATCCACAAACAACTCCTTTTTACTCTCTTTTTCTCAGTCATCCAAACTACACCGAGCTCCATGTGTTTGGTTGTCTTTGTTTCCCAAACATCTACGCCACCTCTCCCAACAAATTGGCCCCCCGATCTCTTCCCTGCGTTTTTCTCGAATACTCCGATGAACACAAAGGATATTGTTGTCTTGATCTCATTACTGGTCGTGTCCACATCTCCCGTCATGTCACTTTCGATGAAACCGTGTTTCCCTTCTCTTCTCGATCATCTACCCATACTGCACCACTGGCCACTCCTCCTTCTCCCTCTCGCACGCTAAATCGCCTCCTCTACAACCCCATTGTCGCCACTCCTAACTCTTCCACTGTCGTGCCACCACTCAACCCATCTTCCGCCGTGACACATGAAATACCGGAAAACACTGCCACGGCGGCCCTTTCTGAAAACGCTGCCACGGCAGACTTTTCTGAAAATGCTGCCACGGCAGACCTTTCTGAAAACGCTGCCATGGTAGACTTTTCTGAAAACGCTGCCACGGCAGCCTTTTCTGAAAACACTGCCACGGCAGCCTTTTCTGAAAACACTGCCACGACAGCCTTTTCTGAAAACGCTGCCACTGCAGCTAACTCCCCCATGTCCGATCCTTCCTTCCGCTGCGCCGGGCACATCTACACCTCACTTACCCCCACGTGTTGTTCCTATTCCCCCTCCCACAAACGAGCATGTCATGCGTACTCGCGCTAAGTCCGGTTTTCGTCTTCAACCCAAAGATCGTCTTAGTCTTCTTGCTACATCTCCTATCTCTCCTATTCCCAAATCATACAAAGCCGCCCTACTTGATACTCAATGGGCTACTGCCATGAAAGATGAATATAAAGATTTGCTTCAAAATAACACATGGCAACTTGTCCCTCGTCCCCATGGTGCAAACATAGTTTCTGGTAAATGTGTTTTTCGCCAAAAAAATTCACTCCGACGGCTCTCTTGCTCGTTACAAAGCAAGGTGGGTTTGTCGTGGTTTTTCTCAACAACATGGCATAGACTATGATGAAACTTTTTCTCCTGTTGTTAAACCTAGCACTATTTGCACTGTTCTTAGCATTGCTATTTCTTCCTCTTGGCCCATTCATCAACTTGATGTCAAAATGCCTTTCTTCATGGTAGTCTCAACGAAACCGTTTACTGCCAGCAACCTCTTGGCTTTGAGGGTCCTAGTCTTCCCAACCATGTATGTCTCCTTCAAAAATCCCTATATGGTCTTAAACAAGCCCCTCGGGCATGGTTTCAACGCTTCTCAACTTTCATTTAAACCCTCAGTTTTGTTCCCTCTCTCTCCGATAATTCTCTTTTTGTCTTCCACCAAAATTCTCATACTTCCTATTTGCTTTTATATGTTGATGACATTGTTCTTACAGCCTCTTCACAATCTTTTCTCAATCATATCATTACTCTTCTTAACAAGCTATGATTGACCTTGGTCTTCTGCATCATTTTCTTGGCATCTCTGTCACCCGTGATTCTAAAGGATTATTTCTCTCTCAACGTCAGTATATTCTTGATCTTCTCTCCAAGGCGGGCATGCATGATTGCCAACCTTCTCGCACACCCGTTGACACCACCTTCAAACTCTCCTCTATGGTGAACCCTTTTCGATCCCACGCTTTATCATAGTCTCACTGGAGCTCTCCAGTATGTCACCCTCACATGTCCGGAACTTTCCTATGCTGTCCAACAAGCTTGCCTTTACATGCATGATCCCCGTGTTCCTCATCACAATCATATCAAACATATACTTCGTTATCTTAAAGGTACTCTCGACCATGGTCTTCACATCAATTCTTCCTCTCCTACTACTTTGACAGCATACTCCGATGCCGACTGGGCTAGTTGCCCAGATACTCGTCGATCCATGTCCGGATACTGTGTTTTTCTTGGTAACAACTTGGTTTCTTGGTCTTCAAAGCGACAGGTTACAGTCTCAAGATCGTCTGCTGAAGCTGAGTACAGGGCGGTCGCACATACCATTGCTGAAACGGTTTGGCTGTGTCAATTTCTCTCGGAGCTGCAATGCCCCATTCATCATGCAACTATTGTTTATTGTGATAATGTTTCGGCCATCTACATGTCCAGCAACCCTGTGCAACATCGGTGTACCAAGCACATTGATATCGACATCCACTTCGTTCGAGAAAAGGTTGCTTTGGGGCAAGTCCGTGTTCTTCATGTTCCCACTACAACACAATTTGCTGATATCTTCACCAAGGCTCTCGAGACTGCGCCATTTATCGATATTTGTTTCAGTCTCATCGTTGTTGGACCCCAAGTTGAGACTACGGGGGGGATGTTAGATTATATGTTAGACTTGTAATACAAGTTGATCAAAGCGACTATGTTTAGGAAACCCAGGCTAAGTCGGTTTGTGACTTAGGCCTTTATATATCTCTTGTACCCCCTCTATTATCAATACACAAGTTTTATTATAATTCTACACTCGCAACTCTGGTGCTAGTAGGTGGACATGGTCGTGTGGGCGGCGTACTATGCCGGTGGTGTGGCAGTTGAGTTGCTGGTCGCACCCAGGTCGGAGGAGGAGTGTGTGTGTCGGGGTGAAAAATCTTGTCAACAATGCATATCTGGCCAAATGATCTATAAAACAATGCATATCTGGCCAAATGATCTATAAAACAATGCATATCTGGCCAAATGATGTATAAAACAATGCATATCCAGCCAAAAGATCTACACAACAATGCATATTCGGACAAATTGATCTACAAAAACTGCATATCCGGCCAAATGATCTATACAACAATGCATATCCATCCAAATGATCTACACATATTAACAACTTAATTACTTTCTCGCTAATTTGCACACCACTTGGCCACCATGCAATGATTTGAATCAAGTGCCCGCAATATTTCGACACAACCTCTTGGATGATGTACCATCGATGGTTGAGATACTTTGCGCTAGGTTGCGGATGAGCACGTCAGAGTAGGTGATGCGGAGCATCCTACGGTCATCCCCATGGACCTACCTTTGTCTCCCACGACACCACTTGGACCAATGACAAGAGCCCGTGCGAGAGCTATCGAAAACGAGGTTAACTCTCTCCTTGTTGAACTCCCCTTTGACCCACTTGAGACATGGCTACTACCTCAAAAGGAGATGCTTTGTGTGCTTAGGTACCAAGGAAGCAACCAAGGAGAAGTTGCAAGATGAACATCAAAAGCATGAACACAATCTGCCCAGCCCAGAAGGACCGGTACAACCGCCCAACGATCGCCCGGGCGGTACAACCGCCCGACTACCGCCCAACAACCGGTTTAGCTTCTGTGATCGTGCGGTGCAAGGCCGGTACTGCACCGGTTGTACCAGTAACTGCCAAAAGACCCGTACAACCGCCCCGACAACGGGTTCAACCGCTGCTCCCTTCGGCGTACACCTCCAGGAACCAGCGCCTGGACTCCCAGCGGTACTACTGCCCCCGTGACCGGTACTACTGCCCTACCTGGGCTCCCAGCGGTACTACCGGCCTGTCTGCGCACAGTGTATCGGGCCTCCGGCCCATGTATCCTCTCCCATTTACCCCTTCGTGGCTTAGCACTATATATAGACCCCCTCCTCCTCCTCCTCCTAGTTAGGGTTAGCATTGTGATAGCTCATATTAGAGATAGAGCTTTGCTCATCCACTTGGTTACTTCTCCTTAGAGCTCACGACCTCTTCGGAGAAGATCCCCCAAGCGGATTCAAGACCCCTTCGCGGAGAAGACCCTTTGTATCGTCCCTTCACTAGTGCAGAACCGGGCTATAGCCTCGGTTCGTAAGGGCCTTTAGTGCCGGTTCTGTAACCGACACTAAAGGGTGGGACTAAAGGTCCCCCCCTTTAGTACCGGTTCGGCATGAACCGGCGCCAAAGGGCCACCACGTGGCACGAGCCCACGCGGTGGTCTGGGGGCCTTTTACCAGTTGGTAACACCAACCGGTACTAAAGGATATTTTTTTTATTTTTTTGAAATTTTTTTGAATTTTTTCCGATTTTCAAATTTCTGAATTATTTGACGACTTTGTCTCTAATCACCACTCATCATTGCTCTAATCACCCCTCATCATTCCAAATCGTCTAACTTCCCGGCCGGTCACCCATCCTCTCACTACTCCAGCCTGAGCACGCCTAACTTCCGAGTTCTATTCCCCCTAGTTTCCAAGTCTGCACGTGTTGTTTACCTGACAATAGTAAGCTATCAATCCTATTAACCCTCAGGTATTTAGCTTGAGCATGAAGTCACATGTTTCACCATTTTAGTTTGAAACTATTATTCTAAAAAATAATTATTATTTAGTAACCAAAATATTTCTTGATTAAGTAGTTTGATCACAGTTTGACCAGATTTGACCATAGTTTGACCACAGTTTGACCAAAAGTCAAAAAAACTAAAATAATTATTTATTAACACTAATATTTCTTGAATAATTAGTTTGACCATAGTTTGACCACAATTTGACCAGATTTAACGAAAATAAAAAACTGAAATTGGAGTATATCTTTTTTTCCTTTTAGAATTTGAGAATTTTAGGCGATCAAAATCGGATGCGGATTTTCGTGCTGATTTTTTTGATATATTATGCGGGTTTTTTCGACATCGTATGCAAAAGATATGGCCGTTTTACATTTTCATAACACTTTTTTTGCAAAACATGTCCAAATTTAATTTTTTTAATTTTCCTAACTAGTAGATGTAGTAACATAATTACATCTCGAAGGATTTTAATTTTTGAAGTTTTTATCATCTTCTTTTGCTTTTTACAAAACTGAAAAGGCGATCCA
>NC_041387.1:660552461-660586819 GCF_002162155.2 Triticum dicoccoides | reverse complement strand
GGCCCTTTAGTCCCGGTTTGTGTCTCCAACCGGGACTATAGGTCAGACCCCTTTAGTCATGGTTCGTGGCACAAACCGGTACTAAAGGTTAGCCCTTTAGTACCGGTTTGTGCCACGAACCGGGACTAAAGGGGCTCGTGGGGCCCCGGCCTGACGCCAGCCTGCCACCACCCCTTTAGTACCGGTTCGTGGCACGAATCGGTACTAAAGGTTCAACATGAACCGGTACTAAAGGTTCAACACGAACCGACATTAATACATAGCCGTTCGAACCGGGACTAATGGTACCATTAGTACCGGGCCAAAATTGAACCGGGACAAATGTGTCTCACATTAGGTCATTTTTCTACTAGTTGACTTTGAATCATGTATCTCTTTGTGTTTCGAGGATCTAGCATATGTGTGACTATATCTTGTTGGTTGAGTGATTTCTCTCGTGTTTTCCTCGTGTTCCCCTCATTTCCCCTCTCGTGTTTTTCGTGTTCTTGGTAGAATTCCCTCCAAACGTGAAAGATCGGGCATCTAGGGTTCTACCCTACATCATCTTGGATCAGAGCAAGGTTGATCACGTATTTGGAGCCCCTACCCCTCTTTTTCTAGCCTAATTTTGTTGTGTTCTTCCCCAATTTCTAAAATTCCCATCAAAAATAGCACCAATTTTTTTTGTGATTTGTTGGTGTGATGAAGTTTTGTTGGATTTGATCCATGGATTTCGTGTGTAGCAGGTAGATCTAGCTTCCCCACAAGTTTTCCCACCTTCCATCCACTAAATCCATCAAATTTTGCCCCCGAAATCATCCATTTCCGCACCAAAATTGCCCGGATCCAGATCTGCGACTTTTCCTGACCCCAGCGGTATTACCGCCCTCCCAAGCGGTACTACCACTGAGCACCCCAAGCGGTACTACACCCCCCAAGTGGTACTACCCTGAGCACCACAAGTGGTACTACCCCCCCTCCAAGCGGTACTACCGCCCCTCCCAGTTTCAGTTTCAGCCGATTGACAGTTTTCCCCATAACTTCCACATGTGGAGTTCGATTTTCACGTTCTTTAGCTCGTTGGGAAGCTATTGATCCCCCATCCACCTAAATAGGTTCCAACAGCAATTGACACCATCAAATTTTCCAAACTGTGGCATTTTTGCCTAGGGCTTTCACCACATCATCCGCTATATCACCACCACATTCCGCTACCACCATTTGTCTTTGGTTTTGAGAATTTGAGTTGTGGTTCCCGTGTCCTATTGTGTTTTCTATATATAGGTACGGTGCGACATCAACATCACCACCGCTCTCTTCATCAAAAACTCATCATAGCCAACAACCGTCATTGCTTACAAACGACTACCTCGGCGGTAACCTCGACGACATCTTTGTCTACTCATTGCCATTGCATTGATAACCACCATAGCCTTACTTTTGTGTTGCTTAGCCATCGAGACTAGCCTTTGAGTATTGCCGGCAACGTTACTTGTGCACATTAGTGATCATACTTCCCATAGCATACATACCATATCATAGTGGTGCATATCTTGGTAACATCTCCTGTGTCACAAGGTTGTCATCGCATACGCAATTGCTATCTTGGTTCGTGAAGTTTTGCATGAGAAAAGAGCTCAAAAGAGAAAGAGCCAAACAAGCTTTTAAGCAAAAAGAGAAAGATAAGCAAAGAGCTTATAAGCAAGAACCATAGCATCATACTACATTAAGATTTTCATATCTGATCATCTTGGATCGTACCATCGGAATACCATACATATAGCATACTTGGGATAGAAGTTGTTGCATTTTTGCATAGTAGGTTGTGCACAAGTTTCGTATCCGCCTATTGTGCAATCGTGCTAGCATCGCTCTAGTGTTGTGCAACAAGAGCATTTTTGTGGTTTCCACATTTTGGCTCATTCCTTGGTTGCATGACCCCACTTATCTATTTGCGTGTGTGTTTCCGTGTACCATATCTTGCTATTGGTCTACTTGTTGCATTTGCAAATTTGTGAATCTTTTCCAACATTATTGAGGCTCACTAACAATTGCATAAAATTTTGTGCCACCATCCTAACCGAGTTCCACCATAAGCTTTTACTTGTGTAGGTGCGAGAACCGACAAGAATTGGTACCAATTGTGTTATTTCCTTGTTCCACATTTGAGTGATCATTGATCCATATTCAACATCGGGCAAGGTACATTTGGTATAAGTTTTTCTCTTTCTCCCACTCACATATTTGCTTGGAATGATGGATAGGCCAAGTTCTTCTACCAACCCACTCTTCATCGAGCAAGACGACGACATGTCATCCTATGTCACCAAGAGACACCTCTTCGGTGCACAACGAGCTTTGCACAAGAACAACAAGCAATGAGGGACCACATCGACAATCTCGCCACCGACTTGCGACTCTTCGAGCAACGAACAAGAGACTACTTTGACAACAAGCTCGACGCTCACAAACAAGAGAACGATGCAAGAATGGACGAGATACGTGCCTCGTTGGTGAACCACCATTCTTCCACTTCTTCCTACTCAAGACGGAGCCGCTCGAGTCGACACTCCGACAACACCTTCTCTGGCTCAAGTACACCGACATCGAATACTCTACGTCGAGCCGCACGCCAAGACCGTCAAGCAACTCGCAATCCTCTACACGGCAATCATCCACAAGAGCAATTCAACGAGCAACCACATCGTCATCGCCAACACCAAGCTCCTCTTGCACAAGCTCAAGAATGACAACGTCAACGTCACCAAGAGGAAGAGCGAGTGCGACAACATCAAGACGAATAAGACGCTGAGGCTCAACATCTTCAACAACAACAACGTGAAGCACAAGCTCTTTATGTGCAATGTGCCCTTCAAGAATCAAGTAGAGCCATTCCCAATCGCAACCGCGATAGGCGCAATCAAGAGGAAGCACTTCACAAAGAAATTCAAGAGCTTAACTACCAACCAAGAGTGCATCGTCAAGTTCCTGAAGCTCCTCCACAAGCTCGACAAGCTCCTCCACAACCTCAAGTTCATCAAGAGCAAGATGACTTTGGGAATCCTCCACGTCAAGAGCAATATGAGGTTGACAATCCTCCATGTCAAGGGCGTCATCATCACCCTCGACCCCAATGCAATGAAGAGCAACGCTATGACAAGCTCAAATTCACCATGCCCAAGTTCAATGGAAGCAATGATCCCGAAGAGTACCTTTCGTGGGCATTGAAGGTCGGCAAGATCTTTCGTTTGCACAACTATGAGGAATAGAAGTGGCATCCCTTGAGTTCCAAGACTATGTGCTCATATGGTGGGAACAAGTCCTTGAGCGCCGAGAAGCAAGAGGTGAACCACCAATCACCACATGGGAGGAAATTGAAGATGTCATGCGCACACGCTTTGTGCCACCTACTACATCCATGGTCTCTTCAAGAAAATCCAACTCCTCAAGCAAGGAACAAAGAGCGTTGAAGAATACTACAAGGAAATGGATATTGCCATGATAAGAGCCAATGTCACGGAAGATGATGAACAAACTATGGCCCATTTCTTGAATGGCCTCAATCATCCCATCAAGAAGATTGCTGACTTCCAACCCTACTCCAACCTCATTGAGCTCGTGCATCAAGCTACCAAAGCAGAATGTCAAGTGCAAGACGACTTCAAGTACGCAAAGTACTCTTCGAAGAGCTATGGTTTCTCCAACACCCAAGCTTCAATGACTCCAACAAATTCTACCTCAACCAAACCATCTACAAGTAACGACGACAAGTCAAGTTACAAGAAAACTTCGACAACCTCAAGTCGTCCTCCTACTACAAGAAACTTCAAGCCGAGAGCTTCATCATCTACTACAACCAATGAGACCGCCAAGACAAGTTCCATCAAGTGTTTCACATGTGGCGGCCGAGGCCACAAGTCTTTTGAGTGTACGAACAAGCGCACCATGATCCTCAACGATGACGGAACATATGACTCCATGAGTGAAGAGGAAATGGAAGCCCTTGAGCAAGTGGCCATGCACCGGCGCGTGAACAAAGATGAAGATGATCAAGTCTTTTGTGATGAGGATTCAAGCCCTGCTCTTGTTGTCTCCAAGGTCTTGACTCTTCAACATCAACAAGATGAAGACCAAAGATGCCACATCTTCCACACCAAGGCCAGCATCAATGGAAGGTCCATCAAGGTCATCATCGATGAAGGGAGTTGCCACAACTTGGCAAGTGAAGAACTATGCTCCAAGCTCCAATTGGCCAAGATGAAACACCCGCACCCCTACAAGGTTCAATGGCTAAG
This sequence comes from Triticum dicoccoides, assembly GCF_002162155.2. Classification (NCBI taxonomy): domain Eukaryota; kingdom Viridiplantae; phylum Streptophyta; class Magnoliopsida; order Poales; family Poaceae; genus Triticum; species Triticum dicoccoides. Next base: position 660,582,545 of record NC_041387.1, on the reverse strand, counting down.
CAATTCCGACACTATCCAAGTTGAGCATACGGTCCAAGTTTACTTCAAAATTGGAGCATATGAAGACACTTTGGAGTGTGATGTCGTCCCGATGTCCATTTGCCACCTACTTCTTGGTCGACCATGGCAATTTGACCGCGACGTCATCCACAATGGGCGTACCAATTACTATAGCTTCAAGATGAAAGGAAAGGAGTATGTGCTACGACCTATGTCTCCAAGTCAAGTGATCGCCGACAAGCAAGCCACCCATCATGGAGAAAAGAGTGAGAGAGCGAACCACCCAAAAGAGAGTGAGTGCCACAAGCCAAAATTGAGTGGCTCCATGATTAGCGATAAGAAAAACTTAGTCCTATTTGCCACCAAAAGTGAGATGAGAGAAGTGTGTGAGAACCCATCAAGTGTTATGCACTATGTCCTTGTGTGCAAGGACGACGCACCAACAACTAACACCTCTCATGATCTACCTTTAGTGTTGTCTTCTCTTTTGTAGGAATTCCAAGATGTTTTCCCCGACGAGCTACCTCTGGGTCTACCTCCACTACGAGTCATTGAACACCGAATTGACCTCATTCCCGGAGCACCTCTACCTAAGAAGGCTCCCTACCGCGTCAACGCCGAGGAAACTAAGGAGATCCAATGGCAAGTACAACAACTCATCGACAACGGTCAAGTACATGAAAGCTTGAGCCCTTGTGTCGTTTCGGTCATACTTGTTCCAAAGAAATACAATACTTATCGCATGGTTTCTGATTGCCGTCCCATCAATGCTATCACCGTTAGATATCGTTACCCTATTCCACGCGTAGATGATATGCTTGATGAGCTTAGCGGAGCCACCATTTTCTCTAAGATTGATCTTAAGAGTGACTACTACCAAATACGCATACAAGAAGGTGATGAATGGAAAACCGCATTTAAGACCAATTTTGGCTTATATGAATGGCTAGTTATGCCAATGGGTTTATCCAAAGCACCTAGTACTTTCATGCGAGTCATGCACTTTGTTCTTCGTCCCTATATTGGTGTATTTGTTGTGGTCTATTTTGATTATATTCTTGTCTTTAGGAAATCCCTTAAAGAGCATGTCACCCATCTTAGAATCGTGTTGCAAAACCTTAGGAAAGAGCGACTTTGTGCTAATATGGACAAATGCCTTTTTGGCATTGATAAGCTTGTTTTCTTGGGTTTTGTTGTGTCTTCTAAGGGTGTTCATGTAGATGAATCTAAGATCAATGTGAAGGAAATATGCCCTAGAGGCAATAATAAAGTTGTTATTCATATTTCCTTATATCATGATAAATGTTTATTATTCATGCTAGAATTGTATTAACCGAAAACTTACTACATGTGTGAATACATAGACAAAACAAAGTGTCCCTAGTATGCCTCTACTTGACTAGCTCGTTAATCAAAGATGGTTATGTTTCCTGACCATAGACATGTGTTGTCATTTGATGAATAGGATCACATCATTAGGAGAATGATGTGATGGACATGACCTATCCATTAGCTTAGCAGCATGATCATTATAGTTTCATTGCTACTGCTTTCTTCATGACTTATACATGTTCCTCAAACTATGAGATTATGCAACTCCCGAATACCGGAGGAACACCTTGTGTGTTATCAAATGTCACAACTTAAATGGGTGATTATAAAGATGCTCTATAGGTGTCTCCGAAGGTGTTTTTTGGTTGGCATAGATCGAGATTATGATTTGTCACTCCGTGTTGTGGAGAGGTATCTCTGGGCCCTCTCGGTAATGCTCATCACTATAAGCCTGGCAAGCAATGTGACTAATGATTTAGTTGCGGGATGAAGCATTATGCAACGAGTAAAGAGACTTGTCAGTAACGAGATTGAACTAGGTATGATGATACCGATGATCGAATCTCGGGCATGTATCATACCGATGACAAAGTTGTTATGCAGTTTGACCGATAAAGAACTTCGTAGAATATGTAGGAACCAATATGAGCAACTAGCTTCCGCTATTGGTTATTGACCGGAGACATGTCTCCGTTATGTCTACATACTTCTTGAACCCGTAAGGTCCGCACGCTTAACTTTCGATGACGATCGGTATTATGAGTTTATGTGATTTGATGTACCGAAGGTTGTTCAGAGTCCCGGATAAGATCACACACATGACGAGGTGTCTTGAAATGGTTGAGACATAAAGTTTGATATATTGGACGACTATATTCGGACACCGAAAGTGTTCCGGAGAAGTTTCAGATAAAACCGAAGTGCCAGAGGGTTATCGGAACCCCCGGGGGAACTAATGGGCCTCGATGGGCCTTAGTGGAGAGAGAGAGGGGCGGCCAGGGTAGGCCGCACGCTCCCTCTCCCTTGAGTCCGAATTGGACTAGGAAGGGGGGAAGAGCCCCCCTTTCCTTCTCCCTCTCCGTCTCCTTCCTTCCCCCTCTCTCCTTTTTGGTGGAAACCTACTAGAACTTGGAGTCCTAGTAGGATTCCCCTCTTGGGGGTGCGCCAAGGAGGGAGGGCCAACCTCCCCTCTCCTGCTTTATATACAGGGGAGGGGGGCACCCCATAGACACACAAGTTGATCTTTCGCCGTGTGCGGTGCCCCCCTCCACAGTTTTCCACCTCGGTCATATCCTTGTAGTGCTTAGGCGAAGCCTTGCGCCGTCAACTTCATCATCACCGTCACCATGCCGTTGTGCTGATGTGACACCCCAAAATTATGACCTTGTTTTATTAATTAAAATTTTTGCCAGGAAATTAAATTTTTTATTTTCTGGGCTCCCTTTTGATTTTTGAATTTTTTCTCCCTTGCTATTATGGAGTTTTCCCCTAAGTGAAAACTTTTCAAATATGTTATTGGACTTGTTTAACCTCTCAAGAAAAACTTTTCTTTTATTAGTAGAACTAATTACATAATTAATTTGCTTGATCTTTATTTTCTTGAAAAATGTTTTTTCCAAGGTTATATGGCCATATTAGAACTAAAACCATTTGATAAATTCATTTAAAATTCCAACCAAAATTTGGAGATGTCAGGTGATGTTTTTAAATCACTTTTATGCAAAAATATCTTTTATTCATGAAATATTTTGAGCTCTACACCCAATTTTCTTCTCTGGTCCAGTGGGCAATTTTGCACTACAACTCATTTAAATACTTCCTTCTAGCCTCCACCAAAATTATGGGATGCTGGTAGTAGCTTATGATTCAACTTTATGCAAAAACCCAATGATGTTCTTTGAAAAAGAGTGTATCAACCTCATCTTCATTCTGGTCCAACTTGATGGTTTGCACAGGAACCATATTCTTGCTTGCTCTTTGGCCCTTGATTCTTTCTCCTGCTTGTAGTGTACCTTGCCAAACCCTTAAGTCCAGGAGAGTGGACCCATTGGATGATTCTAAGTGCTTGCAGCCATGCCCTCTTCTTTCTGTCAAAAACTAAGGTTTTGCACAACTTGCACTAACAAGTTTTTGCTTTTGTCAAACTAACTTCACCACCCTCTCATGCATCCATAGAGACACTGATCTGGAGAATTTGGCCACCCCAAGTACTGCCTGGATGCCCTTGGCATTTTGACAAACACCCTGAGTGCATAGCCAGATTTGGCATGATTTCAAGTTTACATTGTGAACTTGAGCCCCTGACCTATCCACCATGTCCCTTGATTCCCTTGCTAACCCTAAACTAGCCCTGTTTCTTGCCAGCCTCACCCGCGACCTCTAGGCTACCCTGGCATTTCGTCGAGCACGTCCCGGGCGTGCTCTGCGCGCGCCCAGAGCATGCGTTTGGCACGCACGTGCGCCCGAGCTGCCGCGTATAGCCCCGCACCCGTTCTGGCCCTTGGCCAACATCAGCTAGCACGCCGCGTATCCCCTTGCACCGCCATGCCACCCCGACCACCCCTGGCACCCCACAGTGCCACCGTCAGGACGGCCGCGGCGGCTAGCTGACGGCCGCATGTAGGCCCCGGCCGTGTCGGCGCCACCCGAGCCACTCCCGCTCGCCAGCTCGCCCTGGAGAAGTGCTCTGCTCGTCCGCTAGCTCCTGCCGCCATCCTCAGCCCCGCCACGTCCCCCTGCTGCTACAGAACGTCGGTCACTGGCGATCTTATCCCCACCGCCGTAGAACCGACCTCGTCGCGCTATAAAAGGAAGCCCCGAGCTCGTCAAGCCCTCAAGAAACTTCCCTCACTCCCTCATTGACCCCTCCCCCGTGGTAGTAGAAAGACCAGAGGGATCGTCTTCTTCCTCTCCGGCAACTCCTATCGCCGCCACTGCCCCAGCCACTCCGGCACCACCAGGGCCTCCCCCTCTCCACTCTCTCCACCAGAAGCTCTCTCTTCCTCCCGTGAGCCCGTCCCCCTGCTCGATTTTGATCGGGAACCACCGTAGCCCCAAACCCACTTTGCTCCCGAAGCCTCCTCCACCGCGAAGCTCGCCGCCGGCAGCTCACTCCGTCCCCGCCGACCCAACGACCACCGGGAGGACCGCCCCAGTCTTGCGGATCCATCCCCACCCTCGGGGCCCGCGAGGAGCCGCCAAACGCCAGCGACGATCGCCGGAGCCCCCGCCTCTATTCGGCCAGAGGAAGAAGAGGGAAGGGGACTGGTCAAACCTGACCAGTGGGGCCCCTGGACCCACTGTCAGCGACCCAGCCCGCCTCCACACGTGTTTAAGTGAAGGCGTATAACTCCCCAGTATGTTTCCCCTACACCGAAAACGTATTCCGTCTGAAGCGTTTTCTTTTATATTTTTTTTTATAAAAACAGATTTTGACCAGGACTTTGACTGGCGATAACTTTTAAAATATAAATCCAAATGACTGGATTCTTTTTCCTACATCTCCCAAATATTGTCTAGTTTATTTTAAGATTTATTTCAAAAAAATTCAGACAACTTTTTGGTACTGTTTTTGAAACTATATATTGATTCAAAAATATTTTAAATAGGATTTTGGAGAGAGGAGAAAGCCTTCAAATGTTTTGGAGTGCACCCTGCCTCCCCACAACTTGAAGGCAAGCATTCTGAACCCCGACATGATATTTTGGTGTGTTCGTTGACACATGTATAACAACACCTCATTTCAGAGAACTTGTTATTTCATGTGATATGATCATTTGCATGGATGCATATTAATGATTTCCATGCTGTTGGAATTGAACACACTTGTGATGGTAATCATCCTCTTGTGCCTTGCATGCATGCCGGAAGGAATCCGGGAAAGGCTCTGCCTTGGGTAGGCGTGAGCTTGTCGCCGGTCTCCGTCGGGATGGTTGTGTCCGGTATGGCATAGTAAGGTATAATGAGTGTTGATTGTGTTGTTTGAAATATATTTGTGATACATATCATGCAGGGAATTCATAAACCTCCTGAGTCGACCGTAGATCGAGTCTTGTTCCAGTAAACCCCATACTTGTTTTGTACTACCACTTGTCCCTACAACAAGTAGGGTACGGTTCAGTAAGTTGTCAACCCCTTTCAAGCACACACCATACAAAGAGGCCATGGTGGAAGATACCGGTTGTAGCCGGTAGGCAGGCCACCTGGTCCGGGGGCATGGGTGTTTCCGGTTGGGACCGAGAGGGGGGCACCCCTTAGAGCGCGCGGTATAAATTTGATCCCATGCTACGCGAGGTTGTAGCCTCCCCACTTAGAGTTTTGCTTGACAGGTGTCGTGGGTGATTCCAGACACCGGTGACTTAAGCTGGTGTGTGCAAGTCAGGTGTGTTTTCAATTAAAAGACCGTAGACGGAATTAGTCCCGATGGACTAAAGGAATACGTTACTCGTGGGTAAAGAGTACACCCTCTGCAGAGACTAAACCTATTCGAATAGCCGCATCCATGGTTAAGGACTACAGTCTGGGTCGGGTCAAGTGTCGGTCTTAGTGTCGGTCTTCGGAGGAGAAACTACTAAACCAGAATGTGGATCATGACTGACGACTTGTGATGATTATGTTATGTTTATTATGGACTAACCCATTTTATTATTTGAATTCTTGAGTATCCCTGGGACGGTTCTACCTCCTGGATATTCATTGTGATTATTTATTTTATAAGCCCTTTATCTGGTGTCGCCGAGACGCCCGACTGTGGCATTGCTTGATATTTATTTACTTTATAAGCCCTTTATGTGGCGTCGCACAGACGCCCGACTGTGGCATGCTTATTATTTATTTACTTTAAAAGCCCTTTATGTGGCATCGCACAGACGCCCGACTGTGGCATGCTTATTATTTATTTACTTTAAAAGCCCTTTATGTGGCATCGCACAGACGCCCGACTGTGGCATGCTTGTTATTTATTTACCATATAAGCCTTTTATGTGGTGTCGCTTAGACGCCCGACTGAGGCATGCTTCATATCATGGCCCTTTCGAGGCGTCGCTTCAGACACCCGATCGGTGCATGTAAATTCTACCCCATTTTTGCATATCCATGTTGCATATAAATAACCTGCTTGCATGTATCAGAGATTTTATTTTATGACTGATGATGTGATCATAGAATATTTCAGCGCATGATATCATTTATATTATACTCGTGTTCTTAATGTTTGCGAGTACATTCAAAGTACTCACTCGCTTGTCCCTGGCTATTGTCTTGGCCAGATTTCTTGCATGGAGAGGAGCGTTGCGATGACAGCCCCGGAACCTAAGCAACGGTGATAGCAGCCTCGCGAAGATAGGAGTTAACCTGGTCAGCTGTTCCTGTGGGAAATGGAGTTCCATGGACACTGATGATCCACAAACCGCTTCCGCCGTCAACCACTAGAAACCATTTGTTGTACTCCCACGCCAGAATGGTCTTGTACTACATATTTTGCTCTTTGCTTGGAATTTCTGTATCAAGTTGGTGCCTCATCAGCTAACAGTAATCCTGGGGCTGGTGAGCACAACGGCCATTTTCTGGAAATTAATACCCGGAAAACCGATCGCGACAAACTTGGTATCAGAGCCAGGCTGACCATTGGCTAATCCTATCTTAGCCAGGTCGAAAAACTTAGGCAAACCAACCCACCAGACCCTAACCAAAACCCCAACCAAGCTTCCCGTGCAAGATAGCCACATAGTGACACCGACACTTTTGGCAGTCGGTGCCCAACCTATCAGCCTAGCCTGTCGATCACGCGCTAGAAACCGACACCTATATTGTCCCATTCGCAAGCGTGCGAAGGGAGACTCCGTTCCCTTTTTCTACAAAAAGGGCACGCTAGTCTCAACCCAGCAAGAGGAGAAGATTAACCCAAGCTGACGAAACTCTCCCTCGGCCTCAGCTGGATCTAGAGTTCGAGGGACGTCACCGAGCTGAACATTTGCAGATCACGGAGGTGTCGTGCATTCGGTACTTGATCGGTTGGATCGCGAAGACGTTCGATTATATCAACCGCGTTACATAACGCTTCCACTTTCGGTCTACGAGGGTACGTGGACACACTCTCCCCCTCTTTGCTATGCATCACCTAGATAGATCTTGCATGATCGTAGGAATTTTTTTGAAATTACTGCGTTCCCCAACAGTGGCATCCGAGCCAGGTCTATGCGTAGATGTTATATGCACGAGTAGAACACAAAGAGTTGTGGGCGATAATAGTCATACTGCTTACCACCAACGTCTTACTTTGATTCGGCGGTATTGTTGGACGAAGCGGCCCAGACTGACATTACATGACCGTGTTCATGAGACTGGTTCTACCAACGTGCTTTTGCACACAAGTGGCTGGTGGGTGTCTGTTTCTCCAACTTTAGTTGAATCAAGTTTGACTACGGCCGGTCCTTGTTGAAGGTTAAAACAGCACACTTGACGAAAAATCATTGTGGTTTGATGCGTAGGTAAGGACGCTTCTTGCTAGAAGCCCGTAGCAGCCACGTAAAACATGTAACAACAAAGTAGAGGATGTCTAACTTGTTTTTGCAGGGCTTGCTGTGATGTGATATGGTCAAGGCATGATGTGATATAAATTGTTGTATGAGATGATCATGTTTTATAACAAAGTTATCGGCAACTAGCAGGAGCCATATGGCTGTCGCTTTATTGTATGCAATGCAATCGCCATGTAATTGTTTTACTTTATCACTAAGCGGTAGCGATAGTAGTAGTAACAATAGTTGGCGAGACGACAACGATGCTATGATGGAGATCAAGGTGTCACGCCGGTGACGGTGGAGATCATGACGATGCTTCGGTGATGGAGATCATGAGCACAAGATGATGATGGCCATATCATGTCACATATTTCGATTACATGTGATGTTTATCTTTTATGCATCTTATTTTTCTTAGTACGATGGTAGCATTATAAGATGATCCCTTACTAAATTTCAAGGTATAAGTGTTCTCCCTGAGAATGCACCGTTGCGACAGTTCTTCGTGCTGAGACACCACATGATGATCGGGTGTGATAAGCTCTACATTCACATACAACGGGTGCAAGCCAGTTTTGCACACGCAGAATACTCGGGTTAAACTTGACGAGCCTAGCATATGCAGATATGGCCTCGGAACACTAGAGACTGAAAGGCCGAGCGTGAATCATGTAGTAGATATGATCAACATAGTGATGTTCACCATTGAAAACTACATCTCACGTGATGATCGGACATGGTTTAATTGATTTGGATCGCATGATCATTTAGATGACTAGAGGGATGTCTATCTAAGTGGGAGTTCTTAAGTAATATGATTAATTGAACTTTAATTTCTCATGAACTTGTCCTGATAGTATTTTGCAAATTATGTTGTAGATCAATAGCTCGCGTTATAGTTTACCTATATTTTATATGTTCCTAGAGAAAACTAAGTTGAAAGATGATAGTAGCAAAGATGCGGACTAGGTCCATGATCTGAGGTTTATCCTCATTGCTGCACAAAAGAATTATGTCCTTAATGCACCGCTAGGTGACAGATCTATTGCAGGAGCAGATGCGGACGTTATGAACGTTTGGCTAGCTCAATATGATGACTACTTGATAGTTTAGTGTACCATGCTTTACGACTTAGAATCGGGACTTCAAAGACGTTTTGAACGTCATGGACCATATGAGATGTTCCAGGAGTTGAAGTTAATATTTGAAGCAAATGCCCGAGTTGGGAGATATGAAATCTCTAACAAATTCTATAGCTGAAAGATGGAGGAGAATTGCTCAGCTAGTGAGCATGTACTCAGAATGTCTGGGTGCTACAATCGCTTGAATCAAGTGGGAGTTAATCTTCCAGATAAGATAGTGATTGACAGAGTTCTCTAGTCACCATCACAAAGTTACTGGAACTTCGTGATGAACTATAGTATGCAAGGGATGACGAAAACGATTCCCATGCTCTTCGTGATGCCAAAATCGACGAAGGTAGAAATCAAGAAAGAGCATCAAGTGTTGATGATTGACAAGACCACTAATTTCAAGAAAAGGGCAAAGGGAAAGAAAGGGAACTTCAAATAGCATGGAAAGCCAAGTTGTTACTCCCTTGAAGAAGCCCAAAGCTAGACATAAGCCTGAAACTGAGTGCTTCTACTGCAAAAGAAAATGGTCACTACAAGCGGAACTGCCCCAAACATTTGGTGGAAAAGAGGGATGGCAAAGTGAACAAAGGTATATTTGATGTACAGGTTATTGATGTGTACCTTGCTATTGTTCATAGTAGCCCCTGGGTGTTCGATACTTGTTCAGTTACTAAGATTAGTAACTCGAAACAAGAGTTATAGAATAAATAGAGACTAGTTAAGGATGAAGTGACGATGTATGTTGGAAGTGGTTCCAAGATTGATATGATCATCATCGCACACTCCCTATACTTTCGGGATTAGTGTCGAACCTAAATAAATGTTATTTGGTGTTTGCATTGAGCATGAATATGATTAGATCATGTTTATTGCAATACAGTTATTCTTTTAAGACAGAGAATAATTGTTATTCTGTTTACATGAATAAAACCTTCTATGGTCATACACCCAATGTTGATGGTTTATTGAATCTCGATCGTGATAATACACATATTCATAGTGTTGATGCCAAAAGATGCAAAGTTCATAATGATAGTGCAACTTATTTGTGGCACTGCCGTTTGGGTCATATTGGTGTAAAGCGCATAAAGAAACTCCATAAAGATGGACTTTTGGAATCACTTGATTATGAATCATTTGATGCTTGCGAACCGTGCCTTATTGGCAAGATGACTAAAACTCCTTTCTCCGGAACAATGGAATGAGCTAGTGACTTATTGGAAATAATACATACCGATGTATGCGGTCCAATGAGTGTTGATGCTTGTGGCGGGTATCGTTATTTTCTGACCTTCACAGATGATTTGAGCAGATATGGGTATATATACTTAATGAAGCATAAGTCTGAAACATTTGAAAGGTTCAAAGAATTTCAGAGTGAAGTGGAAAATCATCGTAACAAGAAAATAAAGTTTCTACGATCTGATCGTGGAGGTGAATATTTGAGTCACTTGGGGGCTTCCTTCTCATCGGACATATCTATCAGTACCCTCTTGATCGGTGCAATGCCAAAACTTATATGGTCACTTGGGGGCTTCCTGTTCAAACATAGGTCGTATTCGAACCAAAGAGAACATAGCTGTCGATACCCTTTTGATTAGCAAACTGTTGAACCTACTTGGGGGCTTCTTGATCGTATCCGAATCATAGCTCAACCCCTTTGGGAATCGACATGGATCGTATTCGAATCAGCGTCGCTAAACAACTCTTAAGGTCGTTTGGGGGCTTCCTGTTCAAACATAGGTCGTATTCGAACCAAAGAGAACATACTGTCGATACCCACTTTGATCGGCATCGCCAACGCCACTGGGGGCTATATGATCGTATTCGAATCTTAGCTTAACCCCTTTGGAACTGTTTACTGATCGTATTCGAATCAGAAGCCTCAAAATTTTTATCTATTTTACACAATTGCAAGTATTTGAGTTGTCACAAATATCATATGTGCCGGCTCTTACAGAGTTGAGTTATCAACTTCACTATCCGGGTCACATAAACCGGCGGTATCATTCAAAGGATCATAGGGATCTTGTGATCTACTTGTGTGCAGGATAAGACTATATTTGGGTGGTTACCCGCCCTGGCTTTTGACATTAAGTCGCCAGGGCATATGTTGTTTAAACTCTGTGCAGGATCTACAGAGCTATGGCTTACGTAAATGATCAAGTTCAAGCTCATCATCAAAGATTGAAATTGATGTCTCAAAAGGGTTATTGATTCTTGATTTTCTCAAAGGCTATACGCCAGCAGGTTACAATTAATGCGCATCGGCCAAGAGCCGCCAGGTATTTAAACTCCGAATTTACTTGTCAACCGATGAGGTATTCAAATCTTTAATAGCCAAAGCTGGCTGGATTTTCATGATGATATTGAATGATTGAGGTTTTCATATCTGATTATATTATTCAAATCTTAAATAGCCAACATGGCTGGATTTCTATTGTGATTATCAATAACCAGTGTTATGATTGAGGTTTTCAAAGTCGCTTCAGCGCAATGGCTATTATTTTATCAATGGATATGATTTATTCTATAATGAAAGGAATAGTCCCGAGTCGCTGTAGGCTTACGACCCGGCACTTGAGGGCTACATTATTCAAATTGAGATTACATCGAATATACAAGTCCCATGTCACTGCCAGCATGCACCATGGCACTTGGGGGCTAATGCAAAGTCAATTTTTGCTCAACTTATTAAAGACCCGACTCATCACATTTTAAATGAGCCGGCCCTTGGGGGCTACCAATTGCTCCTATCGAAAATTCAAGGTATACAAGCCTCAGTCCAGTACATTAAGACATCCACTACTCAGTTGGTAAAGTACAAAACTCTTAACCTTATAGATGTGGGTTCAAGCCCCATGGTGGAGATTACATCATATGATGTTATTAATAATGAATTATTTACAAAGTCCCTGCTCATTATTGCATAATGACCCAGCCCTTGGGGGCTACACTGGTTGAAGTTTTTATGAGCATAAGGCAATTACAAGTCCCAGGTTTCTGCAAGCATGACAACCCGGCACTTGGGGGCTACATATGCGGAATATTCAGTTTATGACTAATGATTGAGATGAATAACCCGGATTTCTTCAGAGGTTGCAACACTTATATTGAAGCAAGTCTTAAGTTATCACTATGTTCTCCTCTTAAGACTTCGGGGCTACAGGTATTATGCATATAAAGAAGGAACATCTTCAAATTCTTCGTTTTGAATAAATTAGGAAGATCAATTACATGACCCGGTGTCAACAACAATTATGGCTCGACATCATCAGTCTTTTATAACCTGGTGATTTTGGAAATTATAAGTCGGCAAGATCTACATCTTTAAGCCAGTTGAAAATCAGATGAGTATTTCAAGACCTATATTTTTCAAGCCGGCACTTTGGAAGCCGGCTCAAATGGATTATTTGTTTACAATATTTCTTCTACAAGAAAATTGATTGTGAAGCTAGTCTATTGACCTGGATTTTCTAGAAGAAGGAAATGACAAGGACTTAAGGATGTTCAGGTGCCGGTTTACAAGAATTCTTAACCCGGAGCACAACCGGTCAAATTTGTTCTTGTGTTTATTTTGCAGCATAAGTTTACCATGGATAAATCCAAGCTAAACTTGGGGGCTAATGTCGGGGATATACCCCGCAGTGTAACCCAGCCAGAAGTATAACCCGGCCAGACTTGGCGACTCACTAATGACCCGCCCTGACTGGATGATACACTAAGTGACCCGCCCGATCCTGGCAACTTATGGGTGACCTAGCAAGCGGGTCAGAGGAGCGACAAAGACCCGGGGGCCCAGAAGGCCGACTTACATTATGGTAAGCCGGCTTAAGAGGAAAGGCGTGATGAATATCTCCCTTACAAGGAATCAAGACCCGGATTTGTATCCGGCTTGTAGTAGAAGATAGGCTAGTCCTAATCCTATTTGGACTCCACATGTAACCCGCCCCTCTAACTTATATAAGGAGGGGCGGGGCTCCCCAAAGAGGGACAAGTAATAAGAAACAATATCTAGGGCTAGACACAAAGGGGGAGCCGGCTTATGCGGCGACTCTCTCATGATCATAATGAGACCTAGCCACAAACAACATGTCGGTTTGTTACCGGATGATGTTTCCCGGGGCCCGAAGCTGTCTAAATCCTTGTCTTGCATGTTGTGACTCTCGTCCCGATCAACCCGTCTCAAGCTACCACATAGATGTGTTGGCTTCGTGACTAAGTCCTGACACTAAGGACATCTGCCGTGACAATTCCATGACAAGTTTGGTCTTCATTTGAAACAACATGGGATAGTTTCACAACTACGCCACCTGGAACACCATAGCGAAATGGTGTGTCTGAACATCGTAACTGCACTTTATTAGATATATGGTGTGGTCTATGATGCCTCTTACCAATTTACCACTATCGTTTTCAGGTTATGCATTAGAGACAGCTGCATTCACGTTAAATAGGGCACCATCTAAATCTGTTGAGATGACACTGTATGAACTATGGTTTGGCAAGAAACCTAAGCTGTTGTTTCCTAAAGTTTGGGGTTGCGATGCTTATGTGAAAAAGTTTCAACCTGATAAGCTCGAACACAAATCGGAAAAGTGCGTCTTCATAGGATACCCAAAAGAAAATGTTGGGTACACCTTCTATCACAGATCCGAAGGCAAGATCTTTGTTGCTAAGAATGGATCCTTTCTAGAGAAGGAGTTTCTCTCGAAAGAAGTGAGTGGGAGGAAAGTAGAACTTGATGAGGTAATTGTACCTTCTCCTGAATTGGAAAGTAGTTCAGCACAGGAATCCGTTCTAGTGATTCCTACACCAATTAGAGAGGAAGCTTATGATGATGATCATGAAACTTCAGATCAAGTTACTACAGAACCTCGTAGGTCTTCGAGAGTATGGTCCGCACCAGAGTGATACAGTAATCCTATTCTGGAAGTCATGTTACTAGACCATGATGAACCTACGAACTATGAGGAAGCGATGATGAGCCCAGATTCCATGAAATGGCTTGAGGCCATGAAATCTGAGATGGGATCCATGTATGAGAACAAAGTGTGGACTTTGGTGGATTTGCCCGATGATTGACAAGCCATAGAAAATAAATGGATCGTCAAGAAGAAGACTGACACTGATGATAATGTTACCGTCTACAAAGCTTGACTTGTTGCGAAAGGTTTTCGACAAGTTCAAGGAGTTGACTACGACGAGACTTTCTCACCCGTAGCGATGCTTAAAGTCTGTCCGAATCATGTTAGCAATTGCCACATTTTATGAAATCTGGCAAATGGATGTCAAAACTACATTCCTTAATGGATTTCTTAAAGAAGAGTTGTATATGATGCAACAAGAAGGTTTTGTCAATCCTAAAGGTGCTAACAAAGTGTGCAAGCTCCAGCGATCCATCTATGGACTGGTGCAAGCATCTCAGAGTTGGAATATACGCTTTGGTGAGTTGATCAAAGCACATAGTTTTATACAGACTTGCGGTGAAGCCTGTATTTACAAGAAAGTGAGTGAGAGCACTACAACATTTCTGATAAGTATATGTGAATGACATATTGTTGATCAGAAATAATATGGAATTTTCTGGAAAGCATAAAGGAGTGTTTGAAAGGAGTTTTTCAAAGAAAGGCCTCAGTGAACCTGCTTACATATTGAGCATCAAGATCTATAAAGATAGATCAATACACTTGATAAAGATTTTTCAATGAGTGCACACCTTGACAAGATTTTGAAGTAGTTCAAAATGGAACAGTCAAAGAAGGAGTTCTTGCCTGTGTTGCAAGGTGTAATGTTGGTAAGACTCGAAACCCGACCACGGCAGAAAAAAAGAAAGAGAATGAAAAGTCATTCCCTATGCCTTTGTCATAGGTTCTATAAAGTATGTTGTGCTGTGTACAAGACCTATTGTGTACCTCACCATGAGTTTGACAAGAGGGTACAATAAGTGATCCAGGAATGGATCACTCGACAGTGATCATTATTATCCTTAGTGGAAAAAGGATATGTTTCTCGGTTATGGAGGTGACAAAAATTTCATTGTAAAAAGTTACGTCGATGCAAGATTTGACACCAATCTGGATGACTCTAAGTCTTAGTCTGGATACATATGGAAAGTGGAGCAATTAGCTAGAGTAGCTCCATGCAGAGCATTGTAAACATAGAAATGTGCAATATACACACGGATCTGAATGTGGCAAACCCGTATACTAAACTTCTCTCACAAGCAAAACATGATCACACCTTAGTACTCTTTGGGTGTTAATCACATAGCGATGTGAACTAGATTATTTACTCTAGTAAACCCTTTGAGTGTTAGTCACATGGCGATGTGAACTATGGGTGTTAATCACATAAAGATGTGAACTATTGGTCTTAAAACACATGGCGATGTGAACTAGATTACTGACTCTAGTGAGACTGAAGGAAATATGCCCTACAGGAAATAAAAAAGTTATTATTTATATTTCCTTATATCATGATAAATGTTTATTATTCATGCTAGAATTGTATTAACCGGAAACTTACTACATGTGTGAATACATAGACAAAACAAAGTATCCCTAGTATGCCTCTACTTGACTAGCTCGTTAATAAAAGATGGTTATGTTTGCTGACCATAGACATGTGTTGTCATTTGATGAATGGGATCACATCATGAGGAGAATGATGTGATGGACATGACCCATCCGTTAGCTTAGCATCATGATCATTATAGTTTCATTACTACTGCTTTCTTCATGACTTATACATGTTCCTCAGACTATGAGATTATGCAACTCCCGAATACCGGAGGAACACCTTGTGTGCTATCAAATGTCACAACGTAAATGGGTGATTATAAAGATGCTCTATAGGTGTCTCCGAAGGTGTTTTTGGGTTGGCATAGATCAAGATTAGGATTTGTCACTCCGTGTTTCGGAGAGGTATCTCTGGGCCCTCTCGGTAATGCTCATCACTATAAGCCTTGAAAGAAATGTGAATAATGAGTTAGTTGTGGGATGAAGCATTACGAAACGAGTAAAGAGACTTGCCGATAACGAGATTGAACTAGGTATGATGATACCGACGATCGATTCTCGGGCAAGTAACATACCGATGACAAAGGGAACAACGTATGTTGTTATGCGGTTTGACCGATAAAGAACTTTGTAGAATATGTAGGAACCAATATGAGCATCCAGGTTCTGCTATTGGTTATTGACCGGAGACGTGTCTCGTTCATGTCTACATAGTTCTCGAACCCGTTGGGTCTGTATGCTTAATGTTTGATGACAATCGGTATTATGAGTTTATGTGATTTGATGTACCGAAGGTTGTTGGAAGTCCCGGATAAGATCACGGACATGACGAGGAGTATCGAAATGGTTGAGACATACAGATTGATATATTGGACGACTATATTTGAACACCGGAAGTTTCGCATAAAACTGGTGTGCCGGAGGGTTATCGGAACCCCCAGGGGAACTAATGGGCCTCGATGTGCCTTAGTGGAGAGAGAGAGGGGCGGCCAGGGCAGGCCGCGTGCCCCCTCCCCCTTGAGTCCTAATTGGACTAGGAAGGGGGGGGGGGCTTTCCTTCTTCCTCTCCTTCCTTCCCCCTCTCTCCCTTTTGGTGGAAACCTACTAGGACTTGGAGTCCTAGTAGGATTCCCCTCTTGGGGGCGCGCGAAGGAGGGCCGGCCGGCCTCCCCTCTCATCCTTTATATACGGGGGAGGGGGCACCCCATAGACACACAAGTTGATCTTTAGCCGTGTGTGGTGCCCCCCTCCACATTTTTCCACCTCGGTCATATCGTCGTAGTGCTTAGGCGAAGCCTTGCGCCGGTAACTTCATCATCACCATCACCACGCCATCATGCTGACGGAACTCTCCCTCGGCCTCAGCTGGATCTAGAGTTTGAGGGACGTCACCGAGCTGAACGTGTGTAGATCGCGGAGGTGTCGTGCGTTCGGTACTTGATCGGTTGGATCGCGAAGACGTTCGACTACATCAACCGCGTTACATAACGCTTCCACTTTCGGTCTATGAGGGTACGTGGACACACTCTCTCCCTTGTTGCTATGCATCACCTAGATAGATCTTGCATGATCGTTGGAAATTTTTTGAAATTACTGCGTTCCCGAACACAATGGTATTAAAACTTGGCCCCAGCCAACTAACTTGCAATAAGTGTGTAGTTTTCTTGGTTTAGCCGGTTTCTATCGTAGATTTGTGAAGAATTTTAGCACCATTGCTTCACCTTTGCATGATTTGAGTAAGAAGAATGCACCATTTGTTTGGGGACCATCCCAAGATACCGCATTTAATGAGCTTAAGAATTTGCTTACTCATGCTCCCGTGCTTGCATTACCCAACTTTGAAAAACCTTTTGAGATTCATTGTGATGCTAGTGGTAATGACATAGGAGGTGTGTTAACGCAAGAGAAGTGCCCCATAGCACACTTTAGCGAGAAACTTTCCAGAGCGCAAGTCAATTATCCCATCTATGACAAAGAGCTATATGCGTTAGTGTGAGTTTTGCGTGAATGGGAACATTATCTTCGCCCTCATGAATTTATCATTCATATCGATCATGAAAAGCTTAAGTACTTAAAGGGTAAAACTAAATTGAACAAGCGTCATACAAAATGGAGTGAGTTCATTGAGTCATTTCCTTATGTAATCAAGTACATCAAGGGTAATGCACTAAACTTGAATTGAATGTCATTGGCTTTGAGCACATCAAAGACTTGTATGCGCATGATCCTACTTTTGCTATTCCATATGCCAAGTGTTTGACGCAGACATCTTGGGAATGATATTACATCAAGGATGCTAACAAACTTTGTATTCCCGAGTCTTCTCTTCGTTTGCTCCTTTTGCAAGAGGCTCATGGAGGCGGACTCATGGGACACTGTGGACGCGCAAGACATTCGCTACGCTCTCCAAGAACTATTTTTGGCCCAAGATGTTCCGCGATGTCTCACGCTTCACCAACCGATGCTCTACATGTCGCAAAGCTAAGTCAAAAGCTCAATCCCATGGTCTTTATATGCCCCTTCCTATTCCTTAGCAACCTTGGGAAGGCATTAGCATGGACTTTGTACTTGGTTTGCCTAGAACTCAAAATGGAAAGGATTCCATGTTTGTTGTTGTGGACGGATTCTCTAAGATGGCTCATTTTATCCCATGCAACAAGATAGATGATGCTTCACATATTGCAAATATTTTTTGTAGGGAAATCTTGCACCTCTATGGAGTCCGAAGGACGATTGTCTTGGACCGTGATACGTCTCCGTCGTATCTATAATTTTTGATTGTTCCATGCAAATATTCTACAACTTTCATATACTTTTGGCAACTTTTTATACTATTTTTTGGGACTAACATATTGATCTACTGCCCAGTGCCAGTTCCTATCTGCTGCATGTTTTATGTTTCGCAGAAACCCCATATCATACGGAGTCCAAATGGGATAAAAACGGACGGAGAATTATTTTGGAATATTTATGATTTTTGGGAAATAAAATCAACGCGAGACGATGCCTGAGGTGGCCACGAGACAGGGGCCCACGCCCACTCTAGGTGGGCGCCCCCCCACCCTCCTGGGCCCCTCGTAAGGCGGTTGATGCCCTTCTTTGGCCGCAAGAAAGCTAATTTTTGGAAAAAGATCTGGGCGAAGGTTTCGATCCAATCGGAGTTATGGATCTCCAGATATAAAAGAAATGGTGCCAGTGCAGAATTCGAGAGCGCAGAAACAGAGAGAGACAGAGAGATAGATCCAATCTCGGAGGGGCTCTCGCCCCTCCCATGCCATGGGAGCCAAGGACCAGAGGCGAAACCCTTCTCCCATCTAGGGAGGAGGTCAAGGAAGAAGAAGAAGAAGAAGAAGAAGAAGAAGGGGGCCTCTCCCCCTTGCTTCCGGTGGCACCGGAGCGCTGTCCGGGGCCATCATCATCACCGCGATCTTCACCAACATCTCCATCACCTTCACCAACATCTCCATCACCTTCCCCCATCTATCTACAGTGGTCCACTCTCCCGCAACCTGCTGTACTCTCTACTTGAACATGGTGCTTTATGCTTCATATTATTATCCAATGATGTGTTGCCATCCTATGATGTCTGAGTAGATTTTCGTTGTCCTACCGGTGATTGATGAATTGCTATGATTGGTTTGAATTGCATGTTTTATTATTGGTGCTGTCCTATTGTGCCCTCCGTGTCGCGCAAGCGTGAGGGATTCCCGCTGTAGGGTTTGCAATATGTTTATGATTTGCTTATGGTGGGTGGCGTGAGTGACAGAAGCACAGACCCGAGTAAGTAGGTTGTTTGCGTATGGGATAAAGGAGAGTTGATACTTTAATGCTATGGTTGGGTTTTACCTTAATGATCTTTAGTAGTTGCGGATGCTTGCTAGAGTTCCAATCATAAGTGCATATGATCCAAGAAGAGAAAGTATGTTAGCTTATGCCTCTCCCTCAAATAGAATTGCAATAGTGATTACCGGTCTAGTAACGTAGTCAATTGCTTAGGGACAATTTCACAACTCCTACCACCACTTTTCGACACTCGCTATATTTACTTTATTGCTTCTTTATCTAAACAGCCCCTAGTTTACATTTACGTGCTCTTTATTATCTTGCAAACCTATCCAACAACACCTACAAAGTCCTTCTAGTTTCATCCTTGTTCTAGGTAAAGCAAACACTAAGCATGCGTAGAGTGGTATCAGTGGAAGATAGGACTTGAGAGAATATTTGTTCTACCTTTAGCTCCTCATTGGGTTCGACACTCTTACTTATCGAAAGAGGCTACATTGATCCCGTATACTTGCGGGTTATCAAGACCTTTTTCTGGCGCCGTTGCCGGGGAGTCATAGCGTGGGGTGAATATTCTCATGTGTGCTTGTTTGCTTTATCACTAAGTAATTTTATTTGCTGTTCTTAGTTTATCTCTATCTTTAGTTATGGATATGGAACACGAAATACCAAAAAAATCAGGTATACTTGCTACTCATGGAGATGGGGAACCTCCTAAAACCCTCGATCCTCGTTACGTGACAGAAATTATGTACTACTTTGATAATCCTGAGAAAACCCCATTCAATTTTGTTATGGGAGACACGTTGGATCAACATGAATACTTTAGGGATTATTGCTTGACACAAAAAGGGAAACTATTATGGGATCAAATTTATATGTTGCGTTGGTATGCTCGGGATCTATGCTTGAGACATGATTATACTTGTTGCTCTAGGATAAAGTCTCCACACCTTCCCTTTTCATGAAAATTCAATGATAATAAAACCTTGGCTTCTTATGCTAATGGTATTTATGATTACTATGATGTGGAACAAATAGAAGAATTTGTTGCTTTTATGGGTGCTTATGAGATTGAATCTATGTTTAAAATGTTTGAAGATTTTGATGATTCAGTTTATAGACCTGAAAATTTTGCTATACTTCAATATTGCTATGAGAATTATGAATTCAATTCCGAAATTGATGCATTTATTGAGAAAGTCTCCGCTGTCCAAGAAGAGATTAATATTTTGCAGGAGTCTATGGAAGAAGAAATTGATGAAACTATGAGCTCATTGGATGAAAAATATGATGAGGAGAGCGAAGAACAAAAGGAGGAAGAGCGGATTAGCTACCCGTGCCCACCTTCTAATGAGAGTAACTCTTCAACTCATACATTGTTTAATTTCCCTTCGTGCTTACTGAAGGATGATTGCTATGATGATTGTTATGATCCCGTTGATTCTCTTGAAATACCCCTTTTTGATGATGCTTGCTATGCTTGTGGCCAAGATGCCAATATGAATTATACTTATGGAGATGAACTTGATATTGTCCCTTATGTTAAACATGAAATTGTTGCTATTGCACCCACACATGATAGTTCTATTATCTTTTTGAATTCTCCAAACTACACTATATCGGAGAAGTCTGTGCTTATTAAGGATTATATTGATGGGTTGCCTTTTACCATTGCACATGATGATTTTGATAGATGTAATATGCATGTGCTTGCTGCTCCTACTTGCAATTATTATGAGATAGGAACTATATCTCCACCTCTCTATGTTTCCAATATGATAAAGTTGCAAGAAACTGCTTATACTATGCATTGGCCTTTACTTGGTGTGCATGAATTGTTCTTTTATGACATGCCGATGCATAGGAAGAGAGTTAGACTTCGTTTTTGCATGATATATGTTACTTTGTGCTCATTACTAAATCACAAATCGTTGTTAATTAAAATTGGCTTTGATATACCTTGGGATCCGGGTGGATCCATTACTTGAGCACTATATGCCTAGCTTAATGGCTTTAAAGAAAGCGCTGTCAGGGAGACAACCCGGAAGTTTTAGAAAGTCATTTATTTCTGTTGAGTGCTTTTATATAGTCTAAAAACAAAAATAAATAAAGAGGGGAACCCAAACTTTTCAAAAAGGAAAGTGAAAGTGAGAAAGACAAGCATTGTTGAAGTGGGAGCTAGCCTTGAACTTTGTTCATGCTCACGGAAACTTTGTGAATCTCAATTACAGAAACTTTTCATCAAAAATAATTATCCCCTTGTACAATTCCATTGCATTATAAAAATAATGTGCCAAGGTTTGCCTTTAGGATGTTTACAATGCTTGTTGGTTTGTATGGTGCAGGACAGAAACTTTGGCTGTAGTGCGCGATTTTACATTTTTAACTGGAACGTCAAACGGTTCTGATTCTTTTTGCACTGTCTTTCGGTACAAATGTTTTATGTTTCCTAATTTTGTTAGAATTTTTGGGGTACAAGAAGTGTGGTGAATGTTCAGATTTCTGCAGACTTTTCTGTTTTTGACAGATTCTGTTTTTGATGCATAGTTTGCTTGTTTTGATGAAACTATCAATTTTTTTCAATGGATTAAGCCATGGAAAAGCTATATTACAGTAGACACAATGCAAAAACAAAATATGAATTGGTTTTCAACAGTACTTAGAGTAGTGATTTGCTTTATTATACTAACGGATCTTACCGAGTTTTCTGTTGAAGTTTTGTGTGGATGAAGTGTCTAATCGAGGATGTCTCGATATGAGGAAAAGGAAGAGAGGCAAGAGCTCAAGCTTGGGGATGAAAGAGGCACCCCAAGTAAATATTCAAGGAGACTCAAGCGTCTAAGCTTGGGGATGCCCCGGAAGGCATCCCCTCTTGCTTCAACAAG
This sequence comes from Triticum dicoccoides, assembly GCF_002162155.2. Taxonomy (NCBI): domain Eukaryota; kingdom Viridiplantae; phylum Streptophyta; class Magnoliopsida; order Poales; family Poaceae; genus Triticum; species Triticum dicoccoides. The sequence continues at coordinate 660,560,367 of NC_041387.1, read as the reverse complement.
TATCGGTATGTTTTCGGATTCGTTTCGTTCATGCGATATGTGCAGGTCTTGGAGCGTCTTTTGCATTTAGTTTTCACTTTTCTTTTATACACCATGCTGGTATGAGATTGTCCTTGGTTTATTTATAGAATGCTCATTGCACTTCACTTAAATATTTTGAGTATGGCTTTATAGAATGCTTCATGTGCTTCACTTATATCATTTGAAGTCTGGATTGCACGTTTCTCTTCACATAGAAAACCGCCATTTGTAGAATGCTCTTTTGTTTCACTTATATTTGTTAGAGCGTGGGCATGTCTTTTGAATAAATAATTAAACTCTCTTTCTTCACTTATATCAATTTAGAGAGATGACAGGAATTGGTCAATCACATGGTTAGTCATAAAATCCTACATAAACTTGTGGATCACTGAATATGATATGTTTGATTCCTTGCAATAGTGCGATATAGAGGTGATAAAATGTGGGAGGTACTAGTGATGGTTGTGTTTAGTAAGGAGGTTGGTGTTAAGGTTTGTGATTCCCGAAGCATGCACGTATGGTCTACTAACTATGTAACCAAATTGGCCCGCATTGTATTTTGATTCTTTATCTTTGTGTGAAGGTCGGGGCGCGCGATGATTAACTCCTACCAACCTCCCCCCTAGGAGCATGCGCGTAGTATTTTGTTTCAAGGGCTAATAAATTTTTGCAATAAGTATGTGAGTTCTTTATGACTAATGTTGAGTCCATGGATTATACGCACTCTCACCCTTCCATCATTGCTAGCCTCTTCGGTACCGTGCATTGCCCTTTCTCACCTTGAGAGTTGGTGCAAAATTCGCCAGTGCATCCAAACCCCGTGATACGATACGCTCTATCACACATAAGCCTCCTTATATCTTCCTCAAAAAAGCCACCATACCTACCTATCATGGCATTTCTATAGCCATTTCGAGATATATTGCCATGCAACTTCCATCATCATCATATACATGACTTGAGCATTCATTGTCATATTGCTTTGCATGATCGTAAGATAGCTAGCATGATGTTTTCATGGCTTGTCCATTTTGATGTCATTGCTACGCTAGATCATTGCACATCCCGATACACCACCGGAAGCATTCATATAGAGTCATATCTTTGTTCTAGTATCGAGTTGTAATATTGAGTTGTAAGTAAATAAAAGTGTGATGATCATCATTATAGAGCATTGCCCCATGAAAAAAAAGAAAAAGAAAAAAAAAGAAAAAAAGAGGCCAAAGAAGCCCACAAAAAAATAAAAAAGAAAGAAAAAAAGAAGAAAAGAAAAGGGCCAATGTTACTATCCTTTTTCCACACTTGTGCTTCAAAGTAGCACCATGTTCTTCATATAGAGAGTCTTCTATATTGTCACTTTCATATATTAGTGGGAATTTTCATTATAGAATTTGGCTTGTATATTCCAACGATGGGCTTCCTCAAATGCCCTAGGTATTCATGAGCAAGCAAGCTGGATGCACACCCACTTAGTTTTCAGTTTGAGCTTTCATACACTTATAGCTCTTAGTGCATCCGTTGCATGGCAATCCCTACTCCTCGCATTGACATCAATTGATGGGCATCTCCATAGCCCATTGATTAGCCGCGTCGATGTGAGGCTTTCTTCCTTTTTGTCTTCTCCCCATAACCTCCACCATCATATTCTATTCCACCCATAGTGCTATATCCATGGCTCACGCTCATGTATTGTGACAGAGTTGAAAAAGTTTGAGAATACTAAAGTATGAAACAATTGCTTGGCTGGCACCGGGATAGGCATGAGAGGTACCTTGTGTTAAGAAAAGGGAGCATACAAGACTATATGATTTTGTAGGGATAACGTTCAGGAAGCATTGATATTTTGAAAGACATGATTGTTTGTTGGGATGCCCTAAGTATTATTGTTTTTATGTCAAATGATAGACTATTGCTTTGAATCACTCGTGTCTTAATATTCACGCCATGATTAGATATATGATCAAGATTATGCTAGGTAGCATTCCACATCAAAAATTATCTTTTTTATCATTTACCTACTCGAGGACGAGCAGGAATTAAGATTGGGGATGCTGATACGTCTCCGTCGTATCTATAATTTTTGATTGTTCCATGCCAACATTCTACAACTTTAATATACTTTTGGCAACTTTTAATACTATTTTTGGGACTAACATATTGATCTAGTGCCCAATGCCAGTTCCTGTCTGTTGCATGTTTTATGTTTCGCAGAAACCCCATATCAAACGGAGTCCAAACGGGACAAAAACGGACGGAGAATTATTTCAGAATATTTGTGATTTTTGGGAAGTAAAATCAACACGAGACGGTGCCCGAGGTGGCCATGAGACAGGGTCCCACACCCACTCTAGGTGGGTGTGCCCCACCCTCCTGGGGACCTGGTAAGGCAGTTGATGCCCTTCTTTGGCCGCAAGAAAGCTAAATTTTGGAAAAATATCTGGGTGAAGGTTTCGATCCAATCGGAGTTACGGATCTCCGGATATAAAAGAAATGGTGCCAGGGCAGAATTCGAGAGCGCAGAAATAGAGAGAGACAGAGAGATAGATCCAATCTCGGAGGGGCTCTCGCCCCTCCCATGCCATGGGAGCCAAGTACCAGAGGCGAAACCCTTCTCCCATCTAGGGAGGAGGTCAAGGAAGAAGAAGAAGAAGAAGGGGGCCTCTCTCCCCTTGCTTCCGGTGGCGCCAGAGCGCTGCCGGGGCCATCATCATCACCGCGATCTTCACCAACACCTCCATCACCTTCACCAACATCTCCATCACCTTCCCCCATCTATCTACAGCGGTCCACTCTCCCGCAACCCGCTGTACCCTCTACTTGAACATGGTGCTTTATGCTTCATCTTATTATCCAACGATGTGTTGCCATCCTACACTACTAGGGAAAAGCTTATACACAGAATCTTAGCAGTAGTGCGGCTTAAAAAGGAGCACTGCTGCTAATTAGCAGTAGCGCGGGTGTGTAAAACTTGCTACTGACAAGCGTTTAGCAGTGGCGCGCTTGGTGTTACCCGCACTGCTACAAATATCGACCTACAGTGCCCCCCAAACTCCATTTAGTAGCAGCGCGGTTCCGCGAGCCGCACTACTGCTATGGATTTAGTAGCAGCGCGCTTTTTCTGAGGTCGCTGCTGCTAATTTTCAAATGGGACACACTTTTTGTCCCGTTTAGTAGTAGCGCTTCTGCCGAAAACGCGCTGCTACTACTTTCTTATCAGCAGCGCATTTTACGTCCCGCGCTACTACTAATCCGCACCAACCCACCACCTTTTCCCCACCCATCCCCTCCCCTCCCCCTCCTCTCTTCCCTTTCCCCTACCTCCCACATCCTCCCACTCTCACTCTTCTTCTTCCTCAACACTTCTCCCCCATTACTCTCTCTCTGCTACCTACCTTTCTCTCTCTTCATTACTCCTACCTAACTACACCATCTCCATTAATGCATCTCCTTTCTCTTTTTCCTTCCCCCTCCACTAGTTGAAGTTGTCTCCTCCCAAATTAGGTAGCTAGGTAGATGTAGCATTTAGTTAAGTGACCTATTTGCCCCCTAACTAGATCTATCTTTGTCAAGAAGAGCTTTGGGCACTTTTGATCTCCCTACATCATCATCTCATCACCGTGCTCGATCTCGAGATAGAGGTGATGAAAATTTCATGCTTTTGCAAAATGGAAATATGTTTATGTGTGTGTGATATGTTTGTGGAAATTGTGTGTGTGGCATGAGTTGATGCCAAATTGTGCTTTTGAGTTGCCTATGTTTTGCCGAAATGTCGATTTATTTCCGTTTCGGCGAATTCCGAGCAAACTCTAGATCCATATAAGTCCTATTTTTAGGGAAGGTCATGCCAAATTTTTGTATGACTTTGATGCATGCACGCATTTTTATAATCAATTTTTTTATTATTACCGTGCAGATGTTCATGATGGTCAGTGGAACGATGGTGGACAGGTGGTTGCGGTCGGCGGTGCAGGACATGAAAGAAAATAACCTGACAGAGGTTTTATGTCCGTGTCGAAAATGCAAAGGAATAGTTTGGTTCGACCCCTATGACGATGGTCGTGTCGAAGCGCACCTGCTCATGACTAGTTTTATGGATGGCTATACTCGGTGGATAACTGAAGATGAGGATGACGATGTTGAGGATGCCGACGGGGCAGGCAATGATGAAACGGGGCAAGACGTAGAAATGATCGATAATGGCGGCGGGGAAGAGGCCGGACATGGCGGCGGAGAAGGGGCCGGACATGGCGGAGGAGAAGGGGCCGGACATGGCAGCGGAGATAACGACATGGACTCCACGCAGCAGAGTTCGTCGGTACTAAGTTCAATCGTGTGGGACCCTCATGTTCAAGCATTGCTTCGCAAGGAGACGAGTACTGAGAGAGCTGCTTCTAGAGAGGAGGCTAAGCTGGAGCAACTGGTGGTAGACTCGAACACTCCATTGTATGATGGTTGCAATCCTGAGGTGACCCGCTTGAGTTTCACGCTCCAACTCCTGAAGACGAAGACTAAAAACAAATGGACCGACACTAGCCTCAATGAGCATCTCAAGTACCTAAATGATGTTCTTCCCGCGGGTAATCTATGTCCTACTAGTGTTGATGAGGCCAAGAAGATCGTGTGCCCTCTTGATCTGCCACATGTTAGATACCATGCATGCATCAACGATTGCATAATTTATCGGAAGGAGCACGCGGAAAAAACAAGCTGTCCGGTGTGCAATGCTTCTCGATACAAGAAGGCCGGGAAGAAATGTCCCCAGAAAGTTGTATGGTACTTACCGATCACTCCCCGTCTCCAGAGGTATTTTGTAGATCCCAAGGAAGCAAAGCTAATGCGCTGGCACGCGGAGAGGAAGAAGCCCGATGATGGAGATGATCCGAAGCTGAGACACATGAAGGATGGAAGCCAGTGGAGAGCGTTGAACAGCTTCTATCGGTATTTTTAATGTGATGCAAGGAACATCGTGCTCGGCGCGTGTACCGATGGCATGAATCCGTTTGGCAACCAGAACACCAACCATAGCACATGGCCCGTGTTTGTATGGATGTACAACCTCCCCCCTGGTTGTGCATGAAATCGAAGTACATTCACATGAGCATGCTTATTCAAGGGCCAAAACAACCAGGAAATAATATTAATTTGTATCTGGGGCTACTTCAAGAGGAGTTAGACACGTTATGGAAAACACTGGCCAAGACATGGGACGCCAGCAAAGGCGAGTATTTCAACATGAGAGCCGCGCTGATCACGACAGTGCAGGACTATCTCGGTTATGGATATGTGGCAGGCCAGGTGTGCCATGGATATTGCGGATGCATGCGGTGCATGGATGATACGACGTCTCAGCAGCTAACGTTGAGGAAAGATGGTGGTCTGGGAAAATTGTGTACATGGGGCATCGAAGATGGCTTGAACAGGACAATCTGTGGAGAAACCGTGGAGATCTATTCAATGGTAACGCTGAGCATCGAGGACCTCCACGTAAGCGGAGCGGTGCCGAAATCGATGAGCTGTTGAAAAACTGGAAGGAGTGCCCCACGCCGGGAAAGAAGATGAGAAAGGCGCCGGAGCCACTGCTGAAGGTATGGAAGACGAGGTCTGTGTTCTGGGACTTGGAGTACTAGCACAAACTCGATACACCTCATTGCCTTGATCAAATGCATATCTGTAAGAATGTCCTTGAGAGCTTGCTCGCAACACTGATGAACATGCCGGATAATACCAAGGATGGGCCGAAGGCAAGAAAAGACTTGCAAGATTTGAAAATCAGGGAAGATCTGCACATGCCGCCCCGTAAAATGTCAGACGAGACAGAGACGGAGACAGAGGCACGGGAGAAGAAGGGCAAGAAAATAAAGAAAGAGGATTATTGCCCCCCTTCTTGCTTCACCTTAAGTCAGGCTGAGATCAATGCCTTCTTTAAGTGCCTTACCGGAGTCAAAGTTAGTTCCGGTTACTGTGGCAAGATAAGCAGATATCTAGACACGGACAAGAAAAGTTTCAGCGGGATGAAGTCTCATGACTGTCATGTGATGATGACGCAGATAATACCTGTTGCCCTTAGAGGGATAATGGACAAGCACGCCCGTGACACGCTTATTGGTCTCTGCAACTTTTTCGACGTCATCTCTCGAAAGTCTATCAGTGTGAAGCAGCTCCAAAGGCTACAGGAAGAGATCATTGTGATACTGAATGAGCTTGAGATGTACTTCCCGCCCGTGTTCTTTGACATGATGGTGCATCTGTGTGTCCATATTGTGGATGACATAATAGACCTGGGGCTGTCATTCCTGCACAACATGATGCCGTTTGAGAGGATGAATGGGATCATCAAAGGATTCGTTCGTAACATGTCCCGTCCGGATGGAAGCATCGTCCAGGGCTATTTGGCACAAGAGTGCATCTCTTTCTGTGAGAATTTTCTATATGGCGCAGACCAGCCGCCTGGTGTTAGTGTTGGTTTGCCCATTAACAAGCACGATGGGAGGCTCGAAGGAGATGGTCACTGCAACGGTCGCAGGGAACTGCACGTGGCATACTCAGATCGATGCAGCGACTTTGACAGAGCAAACTTGGTAGTGCTACAACACCTAGACGAGGTAGATCCTTTCGTGGCACTGCACAAAGAAATTATCGCAAAGAAGTATCGTGACCGGGGGGTATGCAGGACGGACATCGAAGTTACTAGGGAGCACAACTCCACTTTCCTGCATTGGTTCGAAGAGCATATTATTGCTAATCCCCTGGAGGAGGGCTCTAAGGACGGATTGCTCATATACGCCTTAGCACATGGCCACTCGCCCAACCTCGTAACCTATCAGGCATATGATATCAACGGATACACGTTCTACACGGAGGCCAAAGATATGGACAGTGATGATCAGAACTCAGGGGTGACGATGGAATGCATGACCGGCAGCGACAACGGCGCAACTGAACAATTTTATGGAAGGGTCGAGGAGATCTGGGAGCTTGACTACTCTGGACTGCACAACACGACGATGTTCCGTGTCAGATGGGCTAAGAATGTCGAAAGAGAAAGCCGGATTTTCACTACCATGACTATACCGGACGCCAAGAGCGCTACCGTAAACGCTATCGCAAAAAATGAGCCATGGGTACACGCTAAGCACGTGACACAATGCTTCTTCATAACCGACCCGCGCAATCCCAGTCGTGTTGTCGTGAGGAGAGGCAAAAGGAACAACATTGGAATGGATGGAGTCGCCAACGAGGAAGACTATGATCAGTACCGCAACCCAATGAGGGAAGATGACGATGATGATGAAGTATACTTCAAAAGAAGAATCAATACTACATTACCTAAGAAAAATCATACTCCATGGAAAAGGCAAAGTCACAATGAGGGGCTCAATTATTCTTCGACGAACAAGAAGGGAAAGAAGCTGACTCAAAAATGAAAACATCAGCACTGAGGAACCGTATGTTATCGGTCAAATGATATAATATATATATATATATATATATATATATATATATATATGTGTGTGTGTGTGTGTGTGTGTGTTCCTATTTGCATACATATTTAACCGTCAAATGATGCAATATATATCGCCCTCCCTTCGTTCACTGCCCTCGGGAAATAAAAGTGGGATAAAATAAAGGAAAAGAAAAAGGAAAACTAGCAGTAGCGAAGGTAGTAGCAGCGTGTTTTGTCTAAACCGCTATAGCTACTGAAGGTAGTAGCAGCACGTTTTGTCCAAATGCGCTACTACTACGTCCACTTAACCCAAAATTCTCACTCTCCCTGCTTCATCCCGCCTTTTCCCCCAAATCCCCACTCTCTCTTCCCCCGTCGCACCGCCGCGCCCGACCTGGCCCCGGCGCTCGCCCCCGACCCCGGCGCTCGCCCCCGACCTCG
>NC_041387.1:660545590-660551978 GCF_002162155.2 Triticum dicoccoides | reverse complement strand
TGCGCTCGCCCCCGACCCGTCGGCCCTCGCCTCCCTCCTCTGCTTCCTCCCCTCCCAGCCGTCGTCGGGCCTGCCTCCTCGCCCCTACACCCTCTGTAACCCCCCCTCTCTTTCTGCTAGGGTTCTTCGGTTAATTTACTTAGGTCTTAGTTAGGGTAGTATGTTAATTAGGTTATCTATTTAGTTATGAATTTAGCTAGGTTTCAAAATTAGCTGAATTTATATGCAAATTTGAACTGGACATGTGATATGTGGATGTGTCATGTTTTGGACATGTCATGTTTGGAAAATGATCCGAGTGCCCTATGTTACGCCGGAATGTTGATTCATTTCTGTTTCGGTGAATTCCAGGCGTTCGATATGTCCATTTTTTAGCAAAGGTCATGCCGAAATTTCCCGTGAATAAAGGCATGATTTGTGCTACATAGTTGGCATATCGAGTGCTGGCACATAGATTTCTTTTTATGTCATTTCTCATTTATTCATACTTTTAGAAATAAATGAGGACACTTAATCATAGGAAACATGTCGAACAACGAAGAAAATGGGCCTTCTGACCAAGATGCAGACGAGATGGATTATGAGGGTGAACTAGAGTACCTCAACTATTTGACTGCTAAGCAAGGTTTGCAGGTCGGCCTCGATGATGGTACTGACGCCGACATCGACACCGACGGCGCCGACACCGATGGCGGCACCGAGACCGGTGGGGAAGGTACCGGCAGGGAAGGTACCATCAGGGAAGGTACCGGCCCCAATGCCGCTACTGAAAAGAGGAAGCATAAGAAGCAGAGGATACGAAAACCTAACAAACAAGGGATTGGACGACTTGTGATCACAAAGATGGCACCTGACAAGTTTGAGCCATTAGAGCCGGAAGAACCTCGCAAGTGCTATGGGAACCAAGTAGGATGCATCCTACGGGAATGCGCGAGCATCAATGATGATGACTTAAGGAGTAAAGAACATTTGACGCAGTTGCTCCTAACGAAGTTGCACAAGAGATTCAAGTTCCCCAACCGGGATGATAACATAGAACAACCGTGGGATGATCCAAAGATGAAAAAGATTAACAATCACGCCATGGGCATGTTCAACAATGATTTGGGCTCCTGGAAAGGGAGGGTGAAATGAGCTATTGAGGCTGATGAACCCCTGTCCAAGATTCTGGAGTAAAATCCGACACTTACGGAAGAGGAGTTCGAAAAGCTCAAGGACACTTGTGCTACCGAGGCAGCCAAGGCTAAGGCTGCGAAATTCAAGAGCCTTCAGCAAAGGAACACGGGGAAGCATCGCCTCGGAAGCCGTGGCTACCTCGGTAAAAGGCCCATATGGGATATGGAGAATGCGGGACATGAAGCCGCGGGTCTCCCAGACCCCTTCGCGAAGTTCACCAACCCCTTGGAGTGTGACTTCATCAGGGCCCGCTACAAGTGGGACAAGGAGAAAAAGGTTTTTTTACACGGACAAGATCACGAGGAAATTGATTAGACTACTGGAGAAGCAACACCAGCTTGCAGCCGAAAGCCCTACTTCTCTGATGAGGCCCAAGTGGGACACCCCTATCAACCAGGCCTTGAACGAACTTAAGGGTCTCCCTTTAGGCCAGTGGCCGCAATATGGTCGTGTGCACGGTGCTGGAGACGGCGCCATGTGGAAGGTGTTTTACAACGAGGGCCCGGAGGCCAAGAAGCAGAAAAAGAAGTTTAGGCAGGCGGACATCGGCGCGAAGGTGAAGCTTGCGGTCGAGAAAAAAGCAGCTGAGGACGCGAAAAAAGCAGCCGAGGACAAATATGAGTTGCTACAGCAGGCAGACAATGCAGCTGTAACTGCCTGCAGAAATGATTTCGCTACTAACTTGGTTCCAGTTATCATCAACTGGACGAAGGAAAATCCAGACAAGACGGTACATGATTTCCCATTGCCCAGTTTCATCGGGAGCAACTCCATGAACAACAACACCATCGCACCATCACTTTCTCACGCAACCGGGCTTCCTCTCGCAGCCGCTCCCGCTCATAGCAGCCCATCCTCAGTCTCAGGCGCGCTAGGTGGGCCTTCGTCTTTGGCTGAGCTCGATGCCATCACGGTAATTACATGTCGCACCAACATATATATATATATATATATATATATATATATATATATATAATATTCCATTTTTGTTGCCTTTCGGTTGTTTTACGCCACAGACATATGTGTTTGCAGGCGAAAGAAACCCCGTGCACCATACTCTACTTGATCAAAGGCCAGAAGGTGGACGTGGGAAAGGGGATGATAATGGACCCCTCGCAACGCACGTTCCACAACCAACCGATCCCCGCTGGGCACTTCAGGGTTAGCTTGACGAGTGTGAAATCAGGGCACAAGGATTTGCCTCCTCCAGTACAGCATGTGGGAACGGACGACGAGACCCCGCCACAGATTGGAAGCTGCAAGAATTGGGTGCTGCTATGGCCGAAGAATCTTATTCGTCTGGAGCCGGCCGAGAGCACACCAATAACTACCACACATCAACAAGCATGTGCGGAGACCACCACCCCGCCTAGGCAATTACCAGCTCCAGTAGTGCCGGGTGAGAGCGACGGACGACATGATGAAGGGGGTGCAATAGTACTGGCTGATGTAATTTCTCCTGTAGAACAGAGAATGGACGATGAGACGGAGGTCGACCCTATGGATTTCCTCAATACAAACGCGTATGACTATGACATAGATATGATGAGTCAACAATATGACGAATCGGGCTATCAGCTTGCTAATGAGGATATGGATGATATGCCCGGGCAGGGTCATAGCAGGGATTGCAAAAAGTCTCTCTTCATAAAATCCTCACAGGACACGTCTGAAGATGCCACCTCAACACAGGCTCAACTAGTCGGGCGCGAGGGTCGAACAGTACTTAGCCCGGGAACACTGGGGAAGGGGTTAAGGAAGGGTCTGGAAGGTGTGCCCAAGAAAAAGGAGAGGAAGAGATCGGGGAAGGTAACTGCCTCCAAACAAGCCAGAGCACATAGGAGCCAGACGATGCATTCTGAAGAGTGTGTACCCGTGAAAGGTGCGGTCATGTTCCATCTCACGGGCGAGCCGATGCTACCGCCGAAACCGCTGGAGGCACTATCAGGGGATCTCAGGAGACTGCATGACCATGTGGTGTCGACTGAAAAAGCCTACTAGCCTCAAAGGATCCAGGATATCCAACATACGCGGCTCATGTGCCTGAGGGGAAGAGCTACGTCAACACACGACCGAGGAGGTGTTCTTCCTGCGGTTTGACCATATCTTTGAGATGTTTCTAACAAGGCGGCTCGATTTTACAATCGTCCGCCTTTTTGCGCTACATATGAGCTCCGTCATGCACTACTAGGGAAAACCCTAGCAGTAGCGCTGGTTTTGTGCTCACTAGTAGCGCGGGTAGGCGCGCTACTAATAAGGCGCTACAACTATTGCTTAGCAGTAACGCGTGCCCGCATGCGCTACTGCTAGGACAAATAGCTGCAACATTTGTTCAATACCACGCTACTGCTAAGGTAACTACTTGCAGCGTGTTTTCTGTCCATCGCTACTAGTATTCTTTTTTAGTGTATTTATGCACCATCGTACAAATATTGGTACAATACCAGTTATGAGGTTTACATCATTATGTCTATAACAGTGTGTCAAATGAAGGTGGATTAGGTTCAAGTGGAGGCAATATGTGGTGCATGTCAAAAGTATACTACTAATCCAAACTTGATCTAGTTTGAACTAGTAGTACTTTCGATGTGCACCAAATGTTGCCTCCTCTTGAATCTAATCCGCCAGCACAAGCTATTTAATCATCATCATAATCATTACCACCAACAGTATTTATTTAATCACCACTAACACTAGCTAATAATAATCATCATAGTCATTACCACCAACACTAGCTATTTTATCATCATAGTAATAGTGTAGCACATCATCATCCTCAAACTCATTTCTAGCTAGCTAATCACTCCTGCTGCTCTCTCTTAGGTAAAATAACATAAAACATGTATAGCTCTCCTCCTTGATCAAGCTGGAGTATGCAGATGAACCTGTCTCCTAATCGTGGGTAGCACATCTGTTTGCTGCCCCCTAGTACTTCTCTGCGCTCCCCCATCACATATTTGGTCCAGTCTTGCACTATTAAGCATCCGTCGCTAATCTTGAATGCACTAAAGTAATCTGTAGGATATCTTGGCCGTAAGCTGATAATACTCATGGTACCTTTAGTCTCAATCCCATAAGGCACAACATTCATTGGGAGTCCCTGTTGAAGAACATCGTATGGTAACATACTTAGCAATGAAGTTTAGCTTCAAAAATAATGGAAAAGATGCACTGAGGACAAATAGTAAAAATCTTACCATCCTTCCTAAATAGATGTGACCGTAGTTCATTACGAACACTATTGGTCGCACATTTTCAGTACTAACATTTCTAAATGCAGGAATAAAATTTGTTTTGACAGTATCAAGATCCTCAAGCCATGAAACATAATGACTGAGCTCCTCGCAGTTGAGTTCAGCCCCAGGACAGTATACGGTCCTATCTACCAAGCGTTGGACATGTTTGCTTGCACCAAAATAAGCTGACAATACAAATTAGTTGTCAACTATTTTTGAATAAACAATATCAAAGACATAAATATGGTTGAGAAACTTACATAATGGTATAACTGGAGGCGTCTCCACATCGACCCAGATGTCGGTATTACCTTCAATATCATCTTCCGGACGAATATAAGGTGATAACCATATCAGGCTCAAATGCATAAGTCTTGCATAGTGCTCGCCATGTTTTGCATCCAAAATAGGTGTAGTCGTCTGAATTGCATAATTTTGCATGGAAAATATAACCATGCTCAGTCTTCAAGTGAACTACTATGACTGAAACCTATCTTATCCAATACAAAAACTCTTGCATCACAGGGGATACGCTAGTAGAATAGTAAAAAAAAATATAAGTTGAAGCAAATGAAGCAGATGTCATGCTTAATTACGAAAAAAGACTTGTCGTTGTGACTTACTGTATCCACTTTGAAGTTCTCGTCCAGCTTGATGCTGAAGCGCCTATCATCATCTAGGAAGATTCCGTCGCACAGGCCGCGCTCGTCTTCGCAGTATTTGCAAATACCGAAATCCTTTTCATCGTCAGACATTTCCTATGTTCATAGTTAAAACATTAATTGAAAATCGATCGAAGACAACTACCAGGATACTCAACACACAAATCCGGGGCACTCGATATTTCCTACATATTCTGGCACAAGTCATGCCAAAATTCACGGAAAAATCCGGCATGACCTTTGCTAAAATAGGACATATCGAGCGCCTGAAATTTGCCGGAACGGAAATGAATCAACACTCCGGCAAAACATAGGCCACTCGGAGGTGTAACCTGCAAACATGACCGGCCACTTGGATATTGAGCAACACAAGATATACATTTCAAAATATCTTATAGGACTCAAATTAGCATGCATTCAATAAGAAAAAGTAAATCATCTCATGCGTCCGTACATCGTCGAATATTATCACTAATACATCACGAATAGTGTCATACATATAACATCACTAATACAACAAAAACCCTAGCACACGACGGGTATCGGCGCGGGCGGTGGACACCCACAGAGAAGGAACCATCACGGGATCATAGCTCCAGTGAGATCCCCGGAGAACCTGCCAGGTATTGGAGAACAACCTGTGCTCCAACGCAAACAAGTAGCGACGGACGTGCGCGTCCTCCTCACTGACACGGTGACGCACCACCTCCGCGGAGTCCTCGAGCCTCTAGATCGTCACTGGCCCACACGACCGCCACCAAAGAAGGTTCGGGTCAACAACAGGCTGGCTCCTCACCAACCTGTGCCCCCGGTAGGTAGCGCCTCCCAGTACCACCCCAGCGGAGCCCAGTCCCGGACATGGCCGATCTGGTCAAGTAGGTGTTGTCCTCCGCCGACTCGATGACGAGGACGTGGGATAGGCATCGTCCATGTTGAGGCGGGAAAAATTGCTTTAACTAAAAAATAGCAACAAGTTCTTACTAACTAGTTCTATTAATTCAACTAATTCTTACTAAAAATAAACTTACTATAAATAAAAATATTCTAGTACCTAATTAGTACCTAGTTCTTACTAACTAATTAGTACCTAGGAACTACTGCCCTAATTACCATCTTACATGAACCCTAACTAATTTGATGCAACTAAAATATAAAGAAACCCTAGACAGAGGTAGGGGAGAGGGAGGAGCGGGCGTGCTCACCCCAGGTGCCTGCGACAAGGGAGGGGCAGGGCGGCGTCGAGGTAAGGGTCGGGGCTCGGGCGCGCGGCGGATGGCGGCCGGCGTCGAGGTCGGGGTCGGGGGCGGCGTCCGG
>NC_041387.1:660498035-660545162 GCF_002162155.2 Triticum dicoccoides | reverse complement strand
TTGAGGTCGGGGCTCGGGCGCGCGGCGGATGGCGGCCGGCATCGAGGTCGGGGTCGGGGGCGGCGTCCGGGGCGGCGTTGAGGTCGGGGCGGGGGCGGCGTTGAATCTGGGGTCGGGGCGGCGTAGAGGGTGCGAAGAGCGCGCGGCGGCCGACGGGCGACGACGGCGGCGAGAGTGGAGAGAGTTGGATTTGGGGGAAGTGGCCGCGTGGGGAAGGACGAACCCCGTGGTTAAGTCAGAAGTAGCAGTAGCGCGTTCCAGGAAAAGCGCTGCTGCTATCTTAGCTACATCACGTTCTATGATACACGCTACTGCTACTCCTTTCTCTTTTTCCCCCTTTTTCATTTAGTTTTCTTCACATTTTATTTTTTTCCTTTCACCTTATTCTATTTCTTTCATTTTCAATTACCTTTTTATTTTCTTTCCATTTAATTTTATAACCTTAGCAGTAGCGAGTTTATATTAAAATGCGCTGCTACAAATAAAGTAGTGGTAGCGCGGTTCGTCATTGGTCGCTACTACTATGTGTAGCCTATCGGCTAAGCCGTGGGAATTTTAGTAGTAACGTGTTTACAGCCAGACGCGCTACTGTTAGATCTTTATCTGCAGCGCGATTTCCTCAGGCGCGCTACTGCTACTTAGCACCAGCGTGCTTTTTTGACCCACGCTACTGCTAAAGTTCTATGTATAAGGTTTTCCCTAGTACTGATGAAGAGTGAAGGAGTCTCGCAAATCTGTGTGGCGGATCCGTACTACATGCACGAGTCTTTCTTGAGTCTCGGCGACTTTGAGCGTGAAACTGCTAGGGAGTACCTCCAAAACTTCATGGTACAGAATAAGGACCGGGAAATTGTCCTCGTGCCTTATCATCCAAAGTAAGTCAGTTCCGGACAACCCTTTCGTACATTTCAATCATTCCTTCTCTCTCATATGGGGAATAATTTGAGGTGTCTTTTCCCCGCAGCAACGGGCGCGCCGTCCTTATAGTTCTTTACCCGCAAGTCTCCCACGCCATGTATTTTGACCCTTCCAGAGACTACGAGAAAAAGACTACACCCACATAATGAATATTCTAGATGATGCTCTCCAAGGCTTCAGCTTTAGAGGTGGCCACGTGCAGATCAGGAAACAAAGGAACAAGAAGATGGGTTTCGCGCATAAAACTAACTTCTCCTGCATCCATGTCCCAAAACCAAGCAAGAATGATGGATTCTACATCGTCCATCTCATGATTCAGTTCAACACGGATCACCAAAAGCATCGCATGAGAAGCAGAAATGATGATCATATCCACAAGTGGCTAGAATCTCATGGAGAAGCGGATTATAAACTTAGAGATGACTTCTTTCGCATCCAAAGCGACATTGCAACGATCATCATGAAAGAAGTCGTCGATGAGAAGGGGATGTTCCACCACGGCCCTATATCGCGAGCTGACGTCCGAACTCGCATATGCATGCAACGTCTAGACCTCACGCCGTTCAAGAAGCTAGGGTTCATCCTCGATGATATGGAAGGATGGAACTTCTAGTGATTTATGATGCCGATGATGATGATATGTGTCGGTTGAACTTGTATACTTTTTGTAGCGATGAAACTTTGTGATGTCCATGGTCCTTGCCGAACTTGCGTAACGCTACTTTGTTAGTTTGCGTACGATGACCTGCCTACCTCTAGTTAATTAATTTGCGTACTGTATGTTGCATCTAGTTGCTAACCCTTTCTTTTTGGGTGTTGCTCTAGTATATTTTGTTGCATATATATGATTGTACATCCTCTTCATGAACATGCATCTCTAACAGGTACCTAGTTTCTTGATGGCAAGATAGAATTGCTATGTCGTGTACAAAGGGAAGGTTACGGGGGTGTACAATGAGTGACATGAGTGTCAGGCGCAAGTGAATGGGTTCACGGGCGCCAGCCATAAAGGCTTCAAAAGCAGACAAGAAGGAGAAGCTAGTTACTTGAGGTTCACGCTAGCGCGAGAGAGGACTCGTAACCGCCACCTCATGTACTGCATAGTTCCGCTCTCACTCATAGTGATAGCACTTCTTGCATATACCTTTGTTTAGATGGATGATGTTGTTGTAGTTGCAAGTATTCGATACTTGCATGTATTGCTATTTTCGAGATGATGACAAGATATCACTTTGTGTTGGATGATGATTATGATGAGACTATTTGTATGTATATGCTATGATTACATTTGTGGTCTCGCAGGCATTTGTATGTGTATCATGATGACATTTCTATGTGCTAAAGATTCTTCTATAAAGCCTGTTCAAATACAAAACAAATATGCCAAAAAAAACAAAAAACTACTTAAATTAGCAGTAGCGAGTGTATAAAAGTTAGCAGCAGTGCCGCGATAGCAGTGGCGCGTCCAGGCAAAGCGCGCTAGAGCTACTAGCAGTAGCGAGCTCCCACAAACCGCGTTGCTGCTACACTTGTGTAGTAGTAGCGCCGGTGAGCACACGCTACTGCTATGTGTTAGCTGTAGCGCCTTTCCCCGCGCTACTGATACACCTAAAACCCGCGCTGCTGCTAGCCTTTTCCCTAGTAGTGCTATGATGTCTGAGTGTATTTTCGTTGTCCTACCGGTGATTGATGAATTGCTATGATTGGTTTGAATTGCATGTTTTATTATTGGTGCTGTCCTATTGTGCCCTCCGTGTCGCGCAAGTGTGAGGGATTCCCGCTGTAGGGTTTGCAATATGTTTATGATTTGCTTATGGTGGGTGGCGTGGGTGACAGAAGCACAAACCCGAGTAAGTAGGTTGTTTGCGTATGGGATAAAGGGGACTTCATACTTTAATGCTATGGTTGGGTTTTACCTTAATGATCTTTAGTAGTTGCAGATGCTTGCTAGAGTTCCGATCATAAGTGCATATGATCTAGAAGAGAAAGTATTTTAGCTTATGCCTCTCCCTCAAATAGAATTGCAATAGTGATTACCGGTCTAGTAACGTAGTCAATTGCTTAGGGACAATTTCACAACTCCTACCAGCACTTTTCCACACTCGCTATATTTACTTTAGTACTTCTTTATCTAAACAGCCCCTAGTTTACATTTATGTGCTCTTTATTATCTTGTAAACCTATCCAACAACACCTACAAAGTCCTTCTAGTTTCATACTTGTTCTAGGTAAAGCGAACACTAAGCGTGCGTAGAGTCGTATCAGTGACAGATAGGACTTGAGAGAATATTTGTTCTACCTTTAGCTCCTCGTTAGGTTCGACACTCTTACTTATAGAAAGAGGCTACATTGATCCCGTATACTTGTGGGTTATCAAGACCTTTTTCTGGCGCCGTTGCCAGGGAGTCATAGCGTGGGGTGAATATTCTCGTGTGTGCTATTTTGCTTTATCACTAAGTAATTTTTATTTGCTGTTCTTAGTTTATCTCTATGTTTAGTTATGGATATGGAACACGAAATACCAAAAAAAAATAGGTGTACTTGCTACTCATGGAGAAGGGGAACCTCCTAAAACCCTCGATGCTCGTTATGTGAGAGAAATTATGTACTACTTTGATAATCCTGAGAAAACCCCATTCAATTTTGTTATCGGAGACACGTTGGATCAACGTGAATACTTTAGGGATTATTGCTTGACACAAAAAGGGAAACTATTATGGGATCAAATTTATATGTTGCATTGGTATGCTCGGGATCTATGCTTGAGACAATATTATACTTGTTGCTCTAGGATAAAGTCTCCACACCTTCCCTTTTCATGCAAATTCAATGATAATAAAACCTTGACTTCTTATGCTAATGGTATTTATGATTACTATGATGTGGAACAAATAGAAGAATTCGTTGCTTTTATGGGTGCTTATGAGATTGAATCTATGTTTAAAATGTTTGAAGATTTTGATGATTCAGTTTATAGACCTGAAAATTTTGCTATACTTCAATATTGCTATGAGAATTATGAATTCAATTCCGAAATTGATGCATTTATTGAGAAAGTCTCCGCTGTCCAAGAAGAGATTAATATTTTGCAGGAGTCTATGGAAGAAGAAATTGATGAAACTATGAGCTCATTGGATGAAAAATATGATGAGGAGAGCGAAGAACAAAAGGAGGAAGAGCGGATTAGCTACCCGTGCCCACCTTCTAATGAGAGTAACTCTTCAACTCATACATCTTTTAATTTCCCTTCGTGCTTACTGAAGGATGATTACTATGATGATTGTTATGATCCCGTTGATTCTCTTGAAATACCCCTTTTTGATAATGCTTGCTATGCTTGTGGCCAAGATGCCAATATGAATTATACTTATGGAGATGAACTTGCTATTGTCCCTTATGTTAAACATGAAATTATTGCTATTGCACCCACACATGATAATTCTATTATCTTTTTGAATTCTCCAAACTACACTATATCGGAGAAGTTTGTGCTTATTAAGGATTATATTGATGGGTTGCCTTTTACCATTGCACATGATGATTTTGATAGATGTAATATGCATGTGCTTGCTGCTCCTACTTGCAATTATTATGAGAGAGGAACTATATCTCCACCTCTCTATGTTTCCAATATGATAAAATTGCAAGATACTGCTTATACTATGCATTGGCCTTTACTTGGTGTGCATGAATTGTTCTTTTATGACATGCCGATGCATATGAAGAGAGTTAGACTTCGTTTTTGCATGATATATGTTACTTTGTGCTCACTACTAAATCACAAATCATTGTTAATTAAAATTGCCTTTGATATACCTTGGGATCCGGGTGGATCCATTACTTGAGCACTATATGCCTAACTTAATGGCTTTAAAGAAAGCACTATCAGGGAGACAACCCGGAAGTTTTAGAAAGTCATTTATTTCTGTTGAGTGCTTTTATATAGTCTAAAAACAAAAAAATAAAGAGGGGAACCCAAACTTTTCAAAAAGGAAAGTGAAAGTGAGAAAGACAAGCATTGTTGAAGTGGGAGCTAGCCTTGAACTTTGTTCATGCTCACGGAAACTTTGTGAATCTCAATTAAAGAAAATTTTCATCAAAAATAATTATCCCCTTGTACAATTCCATTGTATTATAAAAATAATGTGTCAAGGTTCGCCTTTAGGATATTTACAATGCTTGTTGGTTTGTACGGTGCAGGACAGAAACTTTGGCTGTAGTGCGCGATTTTACATTTTTAACTGGAACATCAAACGGTTCTGATTCTATTTGCACTATCTTTCTTTAAAAAAAATTTATGTTTCTAATTTTGTTAGAATTTTTGGGGTACCAGAAGTATGGTGAATGTTCAGATTTCAACAGACTGTTCTGTTTTTGACAAATTCTGTTTTTGATTCATAGTTTGCTTGTTTTGATGAAACTATCAATTTTCATCAGTGGATTAAGCCATGGAAAAGCTATATTACAGTAGACCCAATGCAAAAACAAAATATGAATTGGTTTGCAACAGTACTTAGAGTAGTGATTTTCTTTATTATACTAACGGATCTTACCGAGTTTTCTGTTGAAGTTTTGTGTGGATGAAGTGTCTAATCGAGGATGTCTCGATATGAGGAAAAGGAAGAGAGGCAAGAGCTCAAGCTTGGGGATGACCGAGGTACCCCAAGTAAATATTCAAGGATACTCAAGCGTCTAAGATTGGGGATGCCCCGGAAGGCATCCCCTCTTTCTTCAACAAGTATCGGTATGTTTTCGGATTCATTTCATTCATGCAATATGTGCAGGTCTTGGAGCGTCTTTTGCATTTAGTTTTCACTTTTCTTTTATACACCATGCTGGTATGAGATAGTCCTTGGTTGATTTATAGAATGCTCATTGCACTTCACTTAAATCTTCCGAGTATGGCTTTATAGAATGCTTCATGTGCTTCACTTATATCATTTGAAGTCTGGATTGCCTGTTTCTCTTCACATAGAAAACAGCCATTTGTAGAATGCTCTTTTGCTTCACTTATATTTGTTAGAGCGTGGGCATATATTTTGTAGAAATAATTAAACTCTCTTGCTTCACTTATATCAATTTAGAGAGATGACAGGAATTGGTCAATCACATGGTTAGTCATAAAATCCTACATAAACTTGTGGATCACTGAATATGATATGTTTGATTCCTTGCAATAGTGAGATATAGAGGTGATAATATGTGGGAGGTACTAGTAGATGGTTGTGTTTAGTAAGGATGCTGGTGTTAAGGTTTGTGATTCCCGAAGCATGCACGTATGGTCTACTAACTATGTAACCAAATTGGCCCGCATTGTATTTTGATTGTTTATCTTTGTGTGAAGGTCGGGGGCGCGCGATGGTTAACTCCTACCAACCTCCCCCCTAGGAGCATGCGCATAGTACTTTGTTTCAAGGGCTAATAAATTTTTGCAATAAGTATGTGAGTTCTTTATGACTAATGTTGAGTCTATGGATTATACGCACTCTCACCCTTCCATCATTGCTAGCCTCTTCGGTACCGTGCATTGCCCTTTCTCACCTCGAGAGTTGGTGCAAACTTCGCCAGTGCATCCAAACCCCGTGATACGATACGCTCTATCACACATAAGCCTCCTTATATCTTCCTCAAAATAGCCACCATACCTACCTATCATGGCATTTCCATAGCCATTTCGATATATATTGCCATGCAACTTCCATCATGATCATATACATGACTTGAGCATTCATTGTCATATTGCTTTGCATGATCGTAAGATAGCTAGCATGATGTTTTCATGGCTTGTCCGTTTTGATGTCATTGCTACGCTATATCATTGCACATCCCGGTACACCACCGGAAGCATTCATATAGAGTCATATCTTTGTTCTAATATCGAGTTGTAATACTGAGTTGGAAGTAAATAAAAGTGTGATGATCATCATTATAGAGCATTGCCCCATGAAAAAAAAGAAAAAGAAAAAAAGGAAAAAAAGAGAGGCCAAAGAAGCCCACCAAAAAAAGAAAAAATAAAGAAAAAAAAATAAGGAAAGAAAAGGGGCAATGTTACTATCCTTTTTCCACACTTGTGCTTAAAAGTAGCAACATGTTCTTCATATAGAGTCTCCTATATTGTCATTTTCATATACTAGTGGGAATTTTCATTATAGAACTTGGCTTGTATATTCCAACGATGGGCTTCCTCAAATGTCCTAGGTCTTCATGAGCAAGCAAGTTGGATGCACACCCACTTAGTTTTCAGTTTGAGCTTTCATACACTTATAGCTCTTAGTGCATCCGTTGCATGGCAATCCTTACTCCTTGCATTGACATCAATTGATGGGCATCTCCATAGCTCGTTGATTAGCCGCGTCGATGTGAGGCTTTCTTCCTTTTTGTCTTCTCCACATAACCTCCACCATCATATTCTATTCCACCCATAGTGCTATATCCATGGCTCACGCTCATGTATTGCGAGAGACTTGAAAAAGTTTGAGAATACGGAAGTATGAAACAATTGCTTGGCTGACACTGGGATAGGCATGAGGGGTACATTGTGTTAAGAAAAGGGAGCATACAAGACTATATGATTTTGTAGGGATAATGTTCTGGAAGCATTGATATTTTGAAAGACATGATTGTTTGTTGGGATGCCCTAAGTATTATTGTTTTTATGGCAAATGATAGACTATTGCTTTGAATCACTCGTGTCTTAATATTCATGCCATGATTAGATATATGATCAAGATTATGCTAGGTAGCATTCCACATCAAAAATTATCTTTTTTATCATTTACCTACTCGAGGACGAGTAGTAATTAAGATTGGCGATGCTGATACGTCTCCGTCGTATCTTTTATTTTTGATTGTTCCATGCCAACATTCTACAACTTTCATATACTTTTGGCAACTTTTTATACTATTTTTTGGGACTAACATATTGATCTAGTGCCCAGTGCCAATTCCTGTCTGTTGCATGTTTTATGTTTCGCAGAAACCCCATATCAAACAGAGTCCAAACGGGACAAAAACAGACGAAGAATTATTTTGGAATATTTGTGATTTTTGGGAAGTAAAATCAAAGCGAGACGGTGCCTGAGGTGGCCACGAGACAGGGGCCCACGCCCACTCTAGGTGGGCGCGCCCCCACCCTCCTGGGCCCCTCGTAAGGCGGTTGATGCCCTTCTTTGGCCGCAAGAAAGCTAATTTTGGAAAAAGATCTGGGTGAAGATTTCGATCCAATCGGAGTTACGGATCTCCGGATATAAAAGAAATGGTGCCAGGGCAGAATTCGAGAGCGCAGAAACAGAGAGAGACAGAGAGATAGATCCAATCTCGGAGGGGCTCTCGCCTCTCCCATGCCATGGGAGCCAAGGACCAGAGGCGAAACCCTTCTCCCATCTAGGGAGGAGGTCAAGGAAGAAGAAGAAGAAGGGGGCCTCTATCCCCCTTGCTTCCGATGGCGCCGGAGCGCTGTCAGGGGCCATCATCATCACCGCGATCTTCGCCAACACCTCCATCACCTTCACCAACATCTCCATCACCTTCCCCCATCTATCTACAGCGGTCCACTCTCCCGCAACCTGCTGTACCCTCTACTTGAACATGGTGCTTTATGCTTCATATTATTATCCAATGATGTGTTGCCATCCTATGATGTCTGAGTAGATTTTCCTTGTCCTACCGGTGATTGATTAATTGCTATGATTGATTTGAATTGCATGTTTTATTATTGGTGCTGTCCTATTGTGCCCTCCGTGTCGCGCAAGCATGAGGGATTCCCGCTGTAGGGTTTGCAATATGTTTATGATTTGCTTATGGTGGGTGGCGTGAGTGACAGAAGCACAGACCTGAGTAAGTAGGTTGTTTGCGTATGGGATAAAGGGGAGTTGATACTTTAATGCTATGGTTGGGTTTTACCTTAATGATCTTTAGTAGTTGCGGATGCTTTCTAGAGTTCCAATCATAAGTGCATATGATCTAAGAAGACAAAGTATGTTAGGTTATGCCTCTCCCTCAAATAGAATTGTAATAGTGATTACCGGTCTAGTAACATAGTCAATTGCTTAGGGACAATTTCACAACTCCTACCACCACTTTTTCACACTCGCTATATTTAATTTATTGCTTCTTTATCTAAACAGCCCCTAGTTTACATTTACGTGCTCTTTATTATCTTGCAAACCTATCCAACAACACCTACAAAGTCCTTCTAGTTTCATACTTGTTCTAGGTAAAGCGAACACTAAGCGTGCGTAGAGTCGTATTAGTGGCAGATAGGACTTAAGAGTATATTTTATCTACCTTTAGCTCCTCGTTGGGTTCGACACTCTTACTTATCGAAAGAGGCTACATTGATCCCGTATACTTGCGGGTTATCAGACTTGACGTCAAGTTCTTGAGTTACTTTTGGAAGACTCTATGAACCAAGCTCGGAATCAAGCTCTTGTTCTCTTCGGCATATCATCTACAAACCGACGGCCAAACGGAGGTGACGAACCATACGCTATCCACTCTACTACGCGTGTTGATCAAGAGGAACATCAAGGAGTGGGAGGAGTGTCTACCCATTGCCGAGAAAGCCTACAACCGCGCAAGACATTTGACTACCGGCAAGTCCCCCTTCGAGGTCGTCTATGGTTTCAACCCGTTGTCCCCATTGGACATTCTTCCTCTACCACTACAAGAGCGCACCAACATGGACGCAAGTGCCCAAGTGAACTACATCAAGAAGATGCATGAAGATACACGGCACACCATCGAGCGCCAAGTACAACGACTCACGACCGAGCTCAACATCAACAAGCAACCCATGATATTCAACATTGGAGATCTTGTTTGGCTACACCTTCGCAAGGAACGCTTTCCCAATGAACGCAAGTCGAAACTTCTACAACGAGCCAATGGACCCTTCAAGGTGCTTGAACCCTACAACAACTACGCCTACAAGATCGACATCCCACGCGACAAGTACTCCGTGAGCGACATCTTCAACATCAACGATCTCTTCCCAGACCATGGTGATGAGTATTTCGATCCGAGGTCGGATCTTTCCCAAGGGAGGGGAGATGATGTGGATCATCCTACGGTCATCTCCATGGACCTACCTTCGTCTCCCATGACACCACTTGGACCAATGACAAGAGCCCGTGCAAGAGCTATCAAAAACGAGGTTAACTCTCTCCTTGTTGAACTCCCCTTTGACCCACTTGAGACATGGCTACTACCTCAAACGGAGATGCTTTGTGTGCTTAGGTACCAAGGAAGCAACCAAAGAGAAGTTACGGTGCAAGATGAACATCAAGAGCATGAAGACAATCTTCCAAGCCCAGAAGGACCGGTACAACTGCCCAACTACTGCCTGGGCGGTACAACCGCCCGACTACCGCCCAACAACCGGTACGGCTTCTGTGATCGAGCGGTGCAAGGCCGGTACTGCACCGGTTCTACCGGTAACTGCCAAAAGACCGGTACAGCCGCCCCGACAACCGGTTCAACGGCTGCTCCCTTCGGCGTACACCTCCAGGAACCAGCGCCTGGACTCCCAGCGGTACTACCGCCCCCGTGACCGGTACTACCGCCCTACTTGGGCTCCCAGCGGTACTACCGCCCCCATGACCGGTACTACCGGCCTGTCTGCACACAGTGTATCGGGCCTCCGGCCCATGTATCCTCTCCCACTTACCCCTTCGTGGCTTAGCACTATATATAGACCCCCTCCTCCTCCTAGTTAGGGTTAGCATTGTGATAGCTCATATTAGAGATAGAGCTTTGCTCATCCACTTGGTTACTTATCCTCGGAGCTCACAACCTCTTCGGAGAAGATCCCCTAAGCGGATTCAAGACACCTTCAAGGGAAGAACCTTCAAGACCTCCTCACGGAGAAGACCCTTTGTATCGTCCCTTGTTGACTTTGAATCGTGTATCTCTTTGTGATACAGGGATCTAGAATGTGTGTGACTATATCTTGTTGGTTGAGTGATTTCTCTCGTGTTTTCCTCGAGTTCCCCTTGTTTCCCCTCTCGTGTTCTTCGTGTTCTTGGTAGGATTCTCTCCAAACGTGAAAGATCGGGCATCTAGGGTTCTATCCTACATCAGTAGGGCTCAAAATGCTTGTGTTCATGAAACCAAGAGTGAATGTTGGCTGAAAATGGTGTGCATTTTTTCTCCATGTCATGGGTCAGATAGGCTAGTGGACAACCATGCATCGCACAACAACTCGTCCTCCTGCATGTTGAAGCTTTCTGATCTACCCTTTTTTTTGGATCGACAGCATGCAAATTCAACCGGATCACCGTTGTCGCTGTCCTCCTCCTGCTCCTATTGTTGGTGGCCCATTCCTGCTGATGTGTGTCCGTGCCCGGCTGGGTGTACGTGCCAAACTAGGTGTAGCCTAGCTGCGTGCCCGGCTGCGACCATGGCTAGGTGTATGACCCGGCCTGGGTGGGCTCTGAGTCATCCACCTGCCCATCCTCGTAGCAACCTCCTCCTCCGCCTCCCTCATGGAAGATCTCAAACATCTCCCTATGTAGGCCAGCTCGCCCACTTTAGGCATACCAATGAATAGCATGCAGACACCTAGCCACTGCACGCCTGGCGTTTGTGTCTGGACAAGCTACGGCGATGAACACCCCTAGGAAAGCAGCAGCGCCGGGTTGAAATTGACGATGTAGGGCGCATGCCCGGCGGCGGATGCCTGGGACTGCCTACTGAGCTACTTGGCGGTGTAGTAGTACAGAGCCTTGTAATGCTGCGGCCATGGCGGTGTCTACACGGTCGGCGACGGCAGCGGGGCCCCGCGTCCCAGCCACCCTCCACCACGTTCGCCACATGCACGTCCACCACCACGACTACCACCTCCGCCTGCACCGACCATCTGCTTCTTCAGCGGTGACACATTTGTGGCCTTTGCTTTGAGGCAACGTTTTTGCTGTGTCTCCAAGTTGATCTTTCGGGCGAGCATGATCGCCTGATCCTACACCACCACTGTATCTGACAGCTTCCCATGCGGGTCCATGCGTCGGCGGCGGTGAAAAAAGGGGGAATTGGCTAGAGAGCGGCGGGGTGGAAGAGAAGAGTGGAGGACTTTGCTGCGAAAACAGTGCGGACCAGTTACAAAAAGCGCGGGCTCCGACACCCCGCCTTAGTTTTGGGTGGTATCGGTGTGTCGGAGTCCTACGTGGCTCGTGTCCGAACTTCTGCAAAGCCTTCCACTCGTTTGGTTCCCGTTTGCGGGGAATTGTGATCCGAATTGCTCTATGGACCCCGTGAGGATCGGAATGGATGGCTTAGGAGGTTCGAACAACTGCAACGGATACGGGTGGTTAGGAGGTCGGCGCTGGAGATGCCCTGATACCGGAAACCATTGCACTGAATCCATTGTCGGTTCGTGCAAACAGTTTCTTCTTTTTTGCCTGCAGAACTAGAGGTTTGCATTTCTTTATCAGGGAAAGTGGAGCTGTACATGTGTGGCTGCTTGGGAGGGCCTTCGTTGGATGCAATGTAGGCATGTTGGACTTAGATTACTTGCCTCAATGAATGCACTGCACATGCTTTCCTTGGGTCATGTACCTTTAATTACTAGTCAAACAGGCCAATCAGTAGTTGATGACATGACAGTATTGGAGTTGCATGCACAACGCTTCATACATGGAGGCAGGCAGGGGTTAGTTAATTAATCAAATGGCATGTGATAAACAACGGCCTCTCACCCACCTTCCCATCCTAGCTAACTATTGAATGTGAGTGTAAACGAAACAAGAGCGAGAGCAAATGATTCAACTGTTGTCTTATTCCATTGATGTTCAACATATTTATACAAGGGGAAGAAGGGACGCAATGGAGAGAATACTCTATGTCGGTTGCCATACTACTAACCGACATAGAGTATTACATGGTAGGATTATCCCTTTTATTTAATCTACTAATTAAATCCTAACACTAACAAAATGCCACAGACAACCAAGCAAGCAAGCCCGCAAAACAAAAAAAAAGACAACCAAGCAAGCAGCAAAGGGTCCTCCGCCTCCTCCTCCTCCTCCTCCTGCACTCATCTGATGAATCCAAATTGATGAATATATATAGAAGCCCCTACTTGGAAAGATTAGCAGATGCACCAGAGTAGGAGTGGGTCAGGTGAAAACATATTGGCATTTGTTCAGTTACACACACACACAGTAAAAGGGAAAACCGACCGTCTTGCCGCATTTATTTGCCATACATTGGCCTTTTAGCAAACCACTTTCCGAAGAAACCGGACATGTTGTATAGTACTCTCTCCGTCTAGGTGTGTAAGTCATCTTACAAAAACTAAATAATCCCAAAACACTTAGACGCGGTGCATTAAATTCTACCTCGTTTTTTGTTTCTTGACATATTAACCAATAAGACATGTGGGGTGTGCATGCTTTTAATGACTTAAGACTACCAAACACGACATGCAGTGGTTAGTTCATTGCACGTAATGCTATTAATTAGCAAATGAATATTAAGTTTTCTCGTTTTCTCCTCCTTCTTGGTCACGGTGCACAACCTAAGATGACTTACCCACTTAGACGGAGGGAGTACTCCCTCCTTTCCGGTTTATAAGGATCAATTCAAAAGTCTTACCAACCAAGATAGATGGTGAGTGGTGGAAAACCTTTTGGAGTTTGCAAAAGCACTCAATTAATGCTCTTGTTTTCCTAAAAAAGTATGTTTACCAATGCATTAATTGCAATGCATGCATGCATAAATTACGTGCATTGATCAATTTTTTTACTACCTCTCTCTCAGTTTACAGGGCGTACGCGTACCCCTAGGACGTCAATTTGACCAACCTAATACAAATCATATACTACAAAAAATATACCAACATAAACTTCGGAGTTTCTACTTTCAAAAGGTATAATTTTTGTGTTATATAATTTATATTATGGTGATAAAATTGGCAATCTAGATATACGCGCAGGACTTGTAAACTGAAACGGAGGTAGTATACTTGCATGCAATGATTTAATGCACCTTGGAATCTGAACATGTGATGGGAAACAATCAAATTGAGTCTTATAAAATGGAAAAACTAAAATTTTGAGATAAGCTCTATAAAAACCGGAAAGGAGGGAGTACTTCAGTACAGGTCGCAACTGCATGAGCACTAATCTAAACAGAGAGCTACAAATCAATTCCGAAAAATCCGCGTTCAGAATCAAGACAGGTGCACGCGAGACGATGGTTCCAAGTAGTAGTAGCAGCAGCAACGTGAAGGGCCTGTATTTTTCAGGCCACTAATCAAGCAATCAGTGATCAGTCAAGCGCAGGGATAAACAAACAGTCAGGCCACATGCATGGCAGTCGTAGACTTGCAAGAGCGAA
Organism: Triticum dicoccoides; assembly: GCF_002162155.2. Taxonomy (NCBI): domain Eukaryota; kingdom Viridiplantae; phylum Streptophyta; class Magnoliopsida; order Poales; family Poaceae; genus Triticum; species Triticum dicoccoides. The sequence goes on along the minus strand of NC_041387.1, from coordinate 660,530,909 downwards.
CATGGAATGAGACTTGGTGATTAACATGTGCTACTACTACTTGTAAAAGCAGCGTTATTAACATGTGTGACTGATTTGGCTACAGCAACAACTTGCAGGTTAGCCAGGATTTGTGCTATCAACTTATAACTTATTGATGCAGGCAGGGCAGGGCAGGGCAGGGCAACCAATATGTGTGCTAGATGCAGGTATGATATGAAACAAATATTTTGTAGATGCAGTGAGGAGCTAAGGGCTATGCTAGAAACTCCGAACAAGAAGCCTGCTTCTTCTGGCAAGAGGTGGAAATATCAGTGTACTCGGAGGTAGTAGCAAAGTCTTGTCAGTTGGTTGGGCTTTTGCCATCGACAGTGATCGATCCATCCAAGTGGCCATGCTGTCTCTACATGTCCTGCCTCTGCCGCTCTTCTGAATAAAGCATTCCGCCGGCCATCACACACGCCGGCCTAATCTACTGTTGAACGCTCCTATTCAGAATTTCAGATACTGAAGTGCCTCTCCTCTTTAATCAGGCAGGGTGCAAAATGATCCATCTCCCAAGAGGCCAAGAATAGGTAGGTACATTTCTGCTCAAAGATTCATTCTTGGTCCAGCTAACTCTGTCCTTGCATTGCAGGGTTACCACTTACCACAAGTTTGTAGACGATAGGTGCCATGGCAGCACAAGGCTTTCAGATTAGTACCGCCATTTCCCTTCGCCGGCCTTCTACTGCTGCTCTTGGGAGCACAGCTCACGCTCGTCTGCCATGGCACCCGTCATCAGAGTGAATCTTCTTCTTTGGGGAAGCGTGCCAGTGTCGGCGCACCTGGGAAGTTCGTCGACCACACCCGGTTGCAGCACGATGGTGTTTGGTCATCGTATCTGAGTCGAAGCGAGTGGTGCCAAAGGGGCTGAACCTGCTGCACAACTGATCGCTCACGCTACGTACGTGTCAAAAACACTCTTATATTATGGGACGAAGGGAGTAGGAGGCATGAAATTTCTGTAGTTAGAAGCACACTTAGCTTAGCAGAGTGTCGTGCTAATCTAGCGACATTCATATTGGTGCAACACAGTAATTCAGAATATGTGACCACAGTTCTGGATGCAGATAGGGTTCATTCGATTCGCCCATTTCGGGATCCCAGTGGAAAAAGCCATTAACCTTAACAGATCGACCACGAATCAAATTTCTGAGGCAAGATCAGAAGACAGGTTCACAACCTCGACAGGTTACAGAGACATGAGAAACAAACAGGTTTTCCAGGGAACCGCAGGGTATTCTTTCAAACTCCACAGGTACCTTGCAAACTGAGGCTGAAATTAAAAAAGAGAAGTGCATATTTCAACCCTCAACTCTTGCCCTAGTCTAATATACACCCCTCAACTTCAAAACCGTCTAACCTACAACCCCAACTCTCAAAACCGTCTAAGATTCAACCCTGAGACCGGTTTTGACCCTGTTGACTGGTTTTGAACCCATTGACCACCCAGTCAGCGTGCCACATCAGCGACGCTGTTCATAAATTCATTTTCTGCCAAAAATCAGAAATTTTCATTTTCTGGAAAATTCTCACACGAACAGTACTGTTCACGTGGCGAAAAAACGAAATGTTCCCAAATTCACTGCATACGCGGTGAAAAAAAAAATCATTTTGAAAAAGTTTGAAAAATTCCGTTTTCACCATGCAAACAGTAATTTCGGGATTTCGATTTTCACCACGTGAACAGTACGTACGAAATTTTTCGTTTCACAGGTACTGTTCACAGGGAACTGGGGATTTTTGAAAATTTGTGCTGATACTTTTTATATTTTTTTTGAACTTTTCCGAGCACTGTTCACGAGGCAAAAAATGTTTTTTTTTTCAAAACGGTGCTTATTATTATTATTTTTGAATTTACTGTTCACACAGGATTTTTTCCTCTGAAAATTGAATTTCTCATTTTTTGGGAATTTTTTTCAGAAAATGAATTTATGAACAGTGTTGCTGACGTGGCATGCTGCCTGGGCGGTCAACGGGTTCAAAACCGGTTAGCAGGGTCAAAACCGGTCTCAGGGTTGAATCTTAGACGGTTTTGAGAGTTAGGGGTTGTAGATTAGACGGTTTTGAAGTTGAGGGGTGTATATTAGACTAGGATAAGAGTTGGGGCTTGAAATATGCACTTCTCTCAAATTAAAGACATGGTACTAGCTAAGTAAAAAAAAGGTAGTGATGCATTCTTTCATCAGTAGCTACCAAAGTCACTGCAGTCTAATAGGGCAACTTCTTCTCTCTACAGGAGGTTTTATCCGGTCACTGGCATAGCTCAAGCATCCGCTCCAGACACCGTACCTGCTCCTCCCCGGAGACTTCCTCCCCGGCGTACACCCTCTTCAGCAAGTCCGCAGCTTCACCACGAATCTCCAGCAGCCGCTCATTAGATTTGTCGTTGACAGCCCTGATCTTCATGTAGCACCTCATGTACTCGGCCGTGTGCCGATGCTCAAGCTCTTCCAGTTCAGCAATCGAGACGCCCGGCTTGTTAACCATGTCCTCGGCCTCGGCCTCATTCTTGATGCGCGCTTCTTTGTATTCGGCCATGACAGCCTTCTGTCTCGCGCGTAGTGAACTAGGCTTCTTTGGCGGCAGATTGTCAAGACGCCCGCCATGGTATCCATCAGACTTGAGCGAGGCCACCTCATCGTGAAGCAGGGTATCTTCAGGCTCGGACTTTGACATGGATCCAGCAGGTGCGTTTACCATCTGCAAAATGTAGACCGGATATTTTAGGTGGATATATGAAACTTTGAGGAACTGTTGTTCAATAAGGTTCACAATAGCAAAAGTAAACCACAAACTGTTCCTATTAGAGCAAAAGCAAACAATAATATTTCAGAAGTACAAATTGACTGTAGAATGCGTGGTCTGGGTTTAGAGAAATACAACTAGAGCGTACAATCTCCAATGCATGGTCTGGGTCCAATTAAAGAAACTATGACATTATCACAAACCAGCAGCTTTAACAGGAGAACAAGTGACTTAGGACCGGCTAGACAGGTGGATGGTTCGCTCCATTATCAAAAACTAACAAGTGACAAGGACATGTGAAATGTGATATTTCTTTTCAAGCTCTGAGCCTCTGATCGCGCAAACAATTCCGTATCATTGGCATCTGAAGCATGCATTATGACTATGATGATCTGAGTAGGCTTCAAGGATATGTAGAATGATCTTCCATGTGGAAAACACCAGGCCATAGCCCATAAGTTTACCAACTTAGGATATTTTAAGTCTTTCTTAAGCAGAAAATGTCTGCAATACACTCTCGTTCTTAAACAACACGCTCTTCCATTGACTAATTAAAGATTTCAACACGCTAAATTTTCATAGTAGGTCTACATTTGCATCAAAGCACTAATGGAACCAATAGCTATCCTGCAGAAAACTGCGAACATTGTTTAATAGGGTCCACAATAGCAAACTAAAGCAGAGTCAGTTGCTACTAAAAGAATAATCTACCAATAATCTAGGCAAATAAAAATTAACTGTACAACTAATGGTCCAATGGAGGTGTACGCGATATGGCGGGCGATACACGCGACACACGCGGTGCGGGCGGCGCGGGCGGCGCGGGGGAGCCATATCGTGTGGGCGGCGCGGGGGTCTCACGAGGTGCGGGCGCCGCAGGCGGCTCGCGTGGCGCAGGCGACGCGCGGTGGCGGGTCTGGTTCGCGTCGGATTTCGTGACGGCGCGGCGGATCTCGCTTGTCGACGGTGTGCTTTGGCTTCGCCACGACGCGCTCCGCCTGGTCCTCATCGACGAGGGCGGAGGCACGGTGGATGCGCGCTTCCTCCGCGAGGGTGAGTCGTTATGCGGTCGGTGAGATTCTCAAGCGGGCCCGTGTGGGGGTCCATCCACCGCCCCTGACCGGGGGGCCGGGAATTCTCGGGCATGGACCGGTCCAACACAAACCGGATGCATGCCACGTGGGTGAGATGAAATCGGACCGCCATGGCGCGCCTGGCCCTAGGGTTTCCGCGCACGACACATACTTAAAGCGAGTCGCGCAACCTCCTTCCCCCATTCTGGATCTCAGCGAGAGCCTCTCCCACTTTTGGGATGCGCCGCCGAGAGCCAGATCTAGGGTTCGTCAATCTTACGAGTGGTGGGAGGGGAAAATCCGCGGGGATCTTCATTCGTTCGCCCAAGTCGCCGCTGCTTCCACGCTCCCCCCTTCCTCCTGCGACATGAGGGGAGAGGGATTCGGGGCTGGGCGTCAAGGACGGGGAGCCGGGCGATTCGACCGCGGAGGCGGACGTGGCCGTGGTATCGACGTCAACGTCTGGAAGCGCAAGACGGAGATCGGGGCCTCCTCGACGCCGAGAGGCTCTGGATCCGAGGATGCTGGGTTCGACAAGTGGGAAAGCGCTGCTGGAGGCAAGCAGAATGCTCAAGCTCATCAGGAACGGCGGGGTGGGGACGAAGAGAGCATGAATGAGCCCCGTGGGGGCGATCCCCCGCCTCGTCAGCGCGCTCCTCCTCCACCTGCTGGTAACGTTGTTCCCCCACCCCCTGAACCCTGCCAGATTTGCAATCTAAGAGGGCATTCTACTGCTAGATGCCCTCAAGCTTTGTGCGATAGATGTAGGAAGAAAGGACATCTTGCTGTGATATGTACTGAGTTTCTGCCATGGGAGTTCGTTCCTAGTATGTGCGCTTTTCAAAGCAAAGGGCAGGGATTCTTTTATATTCCTGATTTCAGTGTTGATAGGCAGACTAGGGAGAGGATCTACAATGTAGTAGTTACTATTGTTGAGGATCTGCTCAAACCAAAGACATTGAGCACGAGCTGAGCGTTTATGTGGGGCAAGGGTGGAGATGCTCTGCTAGGTTCTTTGCTCCTCAAAAGTTTGTCATGAGAATGCCTAATCCTAGAGAGGTTGATCGTGCTCTGTTCGTTGAACATGTAAGACTCAAAAAATGTGGTGTTACTGTTAAGTTTTCTCCCTGGTATGAGGATATTGACTCTGAGGGCCTCCTGGAAATAGCCTGGGTTAGGATTGGGCGTATTCCCACTAACAAAAGATGTGATAAAACTATTGCTTATGTCGGGGGGCTCGTGGGCATCACGCTGGAGGTGGATATGTCCACCATAAATCGCTCGTCGTCAGTCAGGGCTAAAATTGGATGTCGCTCTGTTGATCAGCTCCTCACCACGGCTGAAGGGGTGTTGGGAGGCCGTTTTTACAAGTTCACTTATGAAATTGAAGAAATTCTGGTTAAGAATCCTGTGTATACTGAGAAAGTTGCTGAAATGACCAGAGGGGATACATCTAAACCTGATCAGACCCCTAAATGAAAACGGGCTGATCAGGAGAAAGAATATGGGGACTCGGAGTCCCAAGATAATACTAAAGGGGGGACATCGACTTGTGGTGGCAAGACCTGCCGTCTGTCACCATTGGAACAAGATGCCTCAGAGTCTGAAAGCGAGGTGGATTCTTCTCTGCTCATTGAAACCATGGCCAAAGAGCAAGAAATGCTCGAGAGAGAAGAAGGCCATGACACATCAAGCTGGATTGTGTCTACTGAGCTTGTTGTGCCTGGCAAAACTTGTGAATCTGAGGTGAAGTTTAAGGAAGTTCAGGTAACAAAAACACCTGTAGCTTGTTGATCTTTATCCTATGCTGCTACAGTTACTAATTCTGCTTAGGTTGTGGAGGTGAAAGGCGACGTGGGCTCAGGTTTGAAGATATCCAATGATTATGTGGTTCAACTGCCTTCCCCTGAGTATGGTGATGAAATGATTCTCACTCCCCCAATTGCGCGTGAAGCAGCTCCAAGACTCAGTAAGCGCAATGCTAGTGGGATGCATGAGAACATTGAAGCCAAAGCCATTCGTCCTACTCAACAAAAAGATTTGGGAGGTAACAATCAAAAACCATGCAAAAATTCCTTTGCTGCTCTATCTAATACTGAATTGATGAGTAAAGTTGTGGGGATGGGGGTATTATTCCTGATAAGGATTTTGCCTACGTTAATGTGCTTAGAGAGCTTGAAAATGTGAGAGAAAATTTAATTGAAAAAGAAAAGATAGGGGATAAATTGAGGATTATAATAAGGATATCATTATTACTAATGGTCTTGGCAACTCTGCGAAGGTCGATCTCACATGGCTAGACCAGGAAGATGCTATGCATGAGCTGATCTCTGCTAGAAAACAGAAGAAAGGGAATCCTAGGAGAAAGTCCAATGTTAAGATAGCTAGGCCTGTGACTAGAAGCCAAAATAAGAAAAACTCCCTAGTGGAACCCCATTGTAGCCCTCCTATGCTTCCTGGTAGGGCTACTCGATCCAAATTCCATAAAAAATGTTCCAAATGAGAGGCCTCATTTGGAACTGCAGAGGGGCGGGCAAGAAAGGGATGGCCACCTGCCTCTCTGATCTGGTTAGTGACCATTCCCTGGACTTTATTGGATTGCAAGAGACTATGAAAAAAGATTTCACTCCTACATGTCTCAGGAAAATTGACCCTTTTGGCCTGTTTCATTGGGAGTGAATCCCATCTATAGGAAAATCGGGTGGCATCCTAGGGGGAACTAGACTGGACACTATGGACCTTGTTTCCTGCTGCAAAGGTAAATATATCTTGTAGTTAATAATCCATGATAAGAAAAAAAAAGACTGGGGGCTGCGTGTGGCATATGGCTCAGCACATGAGGAATATAAAGAGGAATTTTTAGTGGAGTTGGCTGCTATGTGTGGCAACATGAATATACCCTATATTGTAGGGAGAGACTTTAATATCCTTAGACATGAGAACAAAAAGAATAAGAAGATGAGTCACAATAGATCGACAGATCTTTTTAACTCCATCATCAATACTCTAGCTTTGAGAGAGATCCACATCAGTGGGGGGGGAGATACACTTGGTCGAATAACTAAGCCCACCCAACTTTGGAGAAACTTGACCGTATCATGATGTCTGAGAGCTGGGAAGAGCTTTTTCCATTAGTGTCTGTTAGAAAACTGGTCCGAGAGATCTCAGACCATAACCCTCTCCTGCTTTCATCCGGTGAGGAGGGACGTGGGGCACCCAAACCTCGGGAATTCCGTTTTAACTTGGCTTGGATCAAAGATGAGATGTTCATTCCTACGGTTGGTAGGATCTGGGCTAGGAAGGTCCATGCATCTGACCCTATTGACATCTTAAACATCAAGTTAAAAAGATTTAAGACCTACTTTAAAGGGTGGGGCTCGAGTAAATACGGCCATGATAAAAGAAGAAAAGAAGAACTTAGGGTCGAGCTGGCTATATTAGAAGAGCTTGAGGAAAATGGCCCCCTGTCCCCTGATATGTACAGCATCAAGATGGATGTGTGTACTGAGTTGCATGAGCTGCTAATCAATGAGGAAATCTTTTGGTTGCAACAATCTCATGCACGTTGGTTGTTGAAAGGTGATCTTAGTACTGATTACTACCACAAAATTGCTAATGGGAGGAAGAGGAAAAACACGATCCATTCCCTTAAGGTAGGTGATGTGGAGATCGAAGGCACGGATAACCTGATTACACATGCTACTGAATTCTATAAAGATCTTTTTGGCCCTGCGCCTAGCAATATGTTCCATCTTGATCCTGATACCTGGGCAGAACAGGAAAAACTTAATGCAAGTGAGAATGCTGATTTGTGTCGTGCGTTTACCGAGGAAGAGGTGAAGGAAGCTTTATTCTCCATGGCACCTAACAGAGCACCGGGCCCTGATAACATTCCTGTTGAATTTTATCAGGTGTGCTGGGAGATCGTTAAGCACGACATTATGTCTCTGTTTGACCACTTCCACAATGGAACACTAGATGTGCAACGTCTCAACTATGGTGTAATCACATTACTCCCCAAGAGTGCTAGGGCGAATAGGATACAACAGTTTAGACCTATCTGTCTACTTAGATGTCCGTATAAACTGATTACCAAAGTGCTCGATCGTAGAGTGGAAAGGTATGCTGATAAACTGATCAGTTCGACCCAGAACGCTTTTGTCAAAGGGAGAAACATCATGGATAGTGTCCTCTCCCTACATGAGATACTGAATTATACTCATGTAAAGAAAAAAGTGGGGGTTGTGCTGAAACTAGATTTTGAAAAAGCCTACGACAAGGTAAATTGGGACTTCCTGTTAGAATGTCATAAACAATGAGGCTTTAGTGAAACCTGGTATGGATGGATCAAGCATATCCTGCACAATGGGACGGTGAGTATCAAGCTCAATAACAGTGTGGGTCCGTATTTTAAAAGTGCAAAGGGGGTTAGACAAGGGGACCCGCACTCTCCATTTCTGTTTAATCTAGTTGTTGATTGTCTTGCTAAGATGATCACTAATGCCTAGAAGAACGATTTGCTGGTTGGTTTGGCATCTGATCTCATCACCAATGGGGTCGCGGTGTTGCAATACGCCGACGACACTATTATCTGCCTCGAACATGATATAGATAAGGCTATGAACTTGAAGTTACTATTATACATGTTTGAAATGATGTCAGGACTCAAAGTTAACTTTCAAAAAGGCGAGGTGCTTACTTTGGGGGGGGGTGAGAATATCACGAAACAATATGCTGATTTGTTTAATTGTGATGTTGGAAATTTTCCTATTAAGTATCTTGGCATGCCAGTCAGTTACACTACCTTAAGAAACTCTGATTGGGAGTTTATTGTGACCAAATACCTCAAAATATTTGAAGCTTGGATTGGGAATGCTGCCTCTATGGGAGGGAGGTTGACGCTGTTAGATTCTGTTATCACATAGATTTCCTTATACCACATGTCCATGTGGCTGATGAACAAGACTTTTATTGAGAAGCTCGATAAGCACAGAAGAAAAATTTTCTGGCAGGGTGCTAACAAGAAAAAAAAATACCACATGGTTAGGTGGGACAGGATTTGTAGATCCGGAGATCAAGGGGGGCTGGGGGTGAAGGACTTGAGGAAGCAAAATGTTAGCCTGATGGTTAAGTGGTGGTGGAAATTGGAAACCCTAAATCGGCTGTGGCAGGATATCGTGAGGGCACGATACCTGAAAAATAACACGGTGGCCTCGGTTGGACCCAGATTCTCAGATTCACCCTGTTGGAAATCACTTCCTAAAGTCAAAAACTTGTATATGGTTGGCAGGAAGATTAATACCAAATCAGGGAACCTCACCAAGATCTAGAAAGATCCAATTGGTGATCGGAGCCCATTTCAAGTCCAAAATCCCCTGTTGTTTGACATTTGTACTAACCAAGATTGTACAGTGGATAAATTTTATTGTGTGGATGTGCAATCGTTTTTTCGGAGAAGACTCTCCACTGATATGTTGGAACAGTGGAAAGATGTCAGAGACACTATTGCTAGCATCCCGTTGACTCAAGGGGGTGATGTGGTGACTTGGGGGCTAACAAGCAATGGGAAGTTCTCTACCAAATCCATGTATCAATGGCTCGAAATACCTCTTAGTGGGTGTCATTACAAATGGATCTGGAAAGCCAAAATCCCCCTCAAGATAAAAAAACTTCATGTGGCAAATGTCTCAAGACGCTGTTCTTACCAGACAGGTCATGAAAAAATGAAGATGGCCTGGTAACCCTAGTTGCTCCTTCTGTGATAGTATGGAAACATCTCAACACCTGTTTTTTACCTGTCATGTTGCCAAAGTGGTGTGGCACTGTATTGGGATGGCTCTGGGAACTGATAGGTGCCCGAATAATTACTGGCAATATTATACCTCGTGCAATATCTTCCTGCCTAGAGGTGGAAAATACTACACCGTTAGCCTAGCTGCGAGTGTTGGGCTATTTGGCTGGCTCGTAATCGAGCCACTTTTGAGAAAAAGCAAATCAAAACCCCTTTTGCAATTGTTTTATCCATGTGCTCCTTTCTCATGTATTGGGCAGGTCTTCAGAATGATGAAGGAATCAAGGAGCTGCAGGGGGCGCGGAGATGATCAGGGCGGGCACGATGAGTCTGATGAAGATGTGCAATGCGATGCGTCGACCGATCGCGAGCGAGTAGAAGATGTAGCTTTCCTTCTTCTGCTGATGGCGGGTCGCTTCGGTGGATAGTTGATGCTGGCGCGTTTGATATGTGGTTAGCTTTGGATGTTTGCCTGCTATCCCTTCAGCCTTAGCTGGGTGGGCTTTTGTAATAGATGTTAGCTATTGGTTAGGCTATGGATTGGTGTTATCAGGTTTTCGCCCCACGGCACTCGTTTCGATGACGATCGAGTGTGGTGGGTTTCCTAATAATGCCCGAACTCGCTCTCCTCTTTCCCTTCTCCTGTCGTTCTGGGAACTTTTGTATTTCCGTTCATTTGCAATGGAAAGGGGTGATGCCCGGTTTGAAAAACTAAGGGTGTGTTTGGTTAAGGAACCAAGTGGAATGGAATGGAATGGTTCCATTCCACTGGAACGGGTCCATTCCATTCCTGTGTTTGGTACAAACAAAAAAGTGGAACGGGTTGGTTCTGTTCCTGTGTTTGGTTAGAGAGGTGGAATGAGAAATGGAACCACATGAAATTCGAAATTTTGGCAGCATTTCAATTGTATTTCGAAGAGAAGCAACAGGACAATATATATATTGACAAGAATCACACATATATGACATCAACCAAACACAAATTTCAACAGAAGGTACCAACTTAATCCATCATACCCAAAAGCAACCAGTCATACATGAGTTCACATACCAAATCATCCAAAAGCAACCAAGTGCACTACATCCATACATGCCAAGTTATCCGAAGAGTGAAATGCATTGATCGGGGGTTGTTTATTTTGACAAAGGATGTGGGGGTCATCTCATGTGTAACGGGTATCGATAGGTTTCTTTGGATATTATCTCATCTCTAGAGCTCACAAACATCCGGGTGAAATAGATAAAAAGGTATCTTTTGCAAACAAAAGCGTTCAACTGTTCAACCTGCATCCAAAACTTGTGAAGAAATAACACTTATTGTGCTTTGCAAGAAATGATCTTTAAGAATTAGTTTTTGAATATCGATTGTTATACATATTGGCTACAGATGACATGGCACTTTCTTATAGTCAACAGTTGGCTATACTATTAAGTAACATTAACCATGCCCTTATACACCTAGACGGAGGGATTAAATCAGGATGACTTGCAAGGGGCAGAGGAGATGTAAGAAATGGTTCATCGTAAGTCTTTCACCAGTACTATAGTAAAAATTCATACATGGAAGATTCTAGACTAAACCATAAACGAATACACTTTTATTCATGTGCGATACTCCAATAGAGCAAGATCCAGCATGGAAGTCTCCACATGCTTAGACAGCGGATTACATTGAGGGAAGACTAATGATCAACATTTAACTTGATAATGCGTATTTTTTAGAAGAACAGGGAGGCTCCTCGCGGGTTCCATTATCAAATGCAACCCAAAGTGTCTTACATCAGCTCACTGAGAGGAGCAGTTCAAAGGAAGGACTGCGGCGAAAGCCACTCAAGTTTAACGACAAGCTTACAGAATCAAAAGCGGCAAAGACACGGGCCACAAGCACCCACACACACACTACATGTTTTCTAAGTGCACTTGATAATGCGTATGTCCAGGTGAACCTCCTTGGAGTCCCCGTGCACCGAGTCGGCGGGTAAAGGATGGAACGGATGCCATGGGTTTTCCAAGTCCACATTGGCGGGATAGTCCCAGCTCCTCAGAGTCCAAGTCTGTGCGATGAGGCCGGTTTCGCCGCACGCACCCGGAGGGGTAGTAACATTGACCACGCACCCGTACGTCTGCCTCGTGTCAGTGTCAGCGTCAGCGGCGACGCCCCTGACGCACATTACAGAGACGGGGCGGCGGCCGGCGCGGGCCTCGCTGGTGCCCATGATCAAGAGGAAGACGCTGCCGTCCTCCTCCGAGACTAGCAGGCGGCGGTGATCCTCCAGCGACTCCGGCATGGTGAACCGGTAGCACGTGTCGTACTTGATGTTCTCCGCCAAGGGCCAGTAGTGACCGTTGCACGCATCCGTGAGGTGATGCACCATGTCCGCCGGCTAGCCACAAAACGGCATCGGGCACTCATAGCAGTGGACGAAGGGCTCCTTGGAGGCATCGACCAGGCCGTCCATGAAACGGGAGTGGCTGTAGGGGACGTTGCCCCAGTTGAATATGTGAGCAAGTTACTACGAGATTTAATCCGAATAAGCACAAAATAAATCATGACGGCTATAACAGAGATGAAACTAATCATGTGGACTAGCATAGTAGTAGGATACAGAGTGGAAACATGAATTCTACCACGATTTCGAACAGGAAGGACAGAAACACATACGATGCAACGGGAGCAGCACCGTTGGCGTTGAGGTTGTCGCCCATGTCGTTGAGGAAGAGGTTGTCGAGGTCGGGGAAGAAGTCGTTGTCGGTGAAGTCGTGGCTGCCAGCAGTCGCGAGAGTGCGCTCCCCAGATTTCAACAGCGCCCGCCTAATGGAGCGCAGGAGGGAATGGCTATAGGGGATGTTGCGGCCGCCGAATGGAGCGCATGAGTAGCACATGAAGCAGTAGATGGTGTCCTTACTAGTACTCCCTAGTCTCTATCTATCTATATCTATATATATCTACTCTTATAGAAAACCGAGTTGGCGATGATGGTATGCCTGCCATCTTGTAATATAGACCGTCCAATCTATATCTGACGGATAGAAAGCCAACTATGACAATTTTACAAAAGATACCCGCACCTCTCTCCACATTTACAGATAAGGCATTGCCTCGTTCATCCTTATCTCCCACAACCTCGTGCTCCTCCCTATGTCTCTATCTCTACTACTTTTTTTTATAACAAATGGAATAGTGCTGCGCCGTCCGCTGCACGCCCGGCTGAACACGCCTCCTCGCCTCCATCATCACCAACTGAGTCTTTTATAGGAGTAGAAGTAGAGAAAAAACAGAGTTGGTGATGATGGTGTGCCGTGCAATGCACGGGCATCTTGCTATTTTTTTGCATATCAGTCCAAACACCACGTAGACACGGTCTTTGAGCACGGTTCATAGTCGTTCCACACTCGGGCATTGAAGTTTGCAACTATTTTAGATTAGAATATACTACTCCTCCGGTGCTAGCAGTAGAGCAGAGTCCTACTCTACTACTCTACTCTAGCAAGCTAGGGCATAGTACTGTAGTAGGTACGGTGGGGAGTATCAGTACTGTGATCACTCAAGCAAGTTGTCTGGCATCGATATGACCCTACGCTGTTGGTATGTGTCTCGTAAGTCAAGCGGCGTGATGTAGTCATCATCACCTGTCCACTTCCCGCAGCACATATTCGCTTCTCCATCTTTGTCCGCACATAATCTCGTCCAAGCTTCCATCCCCGCTAAGGCGCCTCTCCCCCTCGTCCGAAACCCAAGCACTAACAATGGCAGAACCGAGCAGCGTCCGCCGAAAGAGTGGCTGGAATGCGCTCCCCACAGAGGTAATCAAGCTCATTGTTTCGCGTGTGGACAATCTTAGTACCATGCCGCTCGCCGCATGCTCGTCAGGGCTGTATCGTTTACTCAAAGCCCTCAGGCCGGAGCTTTTTAAGCCAGCTCCTTGATTGTTGTAAGTGCATCTAGTGCCCCTTAGTGATTTTGGTGTATTGAAGACTTATAGGTTAAGGGACTAATGCGTTTGTGAGTATACACAGGTCTATAAGTCTATGAGGAGTTTGATATTTACAGAGAAAGTCGACCCCTAAAAATGAAGTTCTTCAACTGAAGACTTTGATATTCTGAAGACTTTCTGAAGACTTTGAAAGTGAAGAAATTGGTGTGACCTTGAAGACTTGGTATTCATTTGTGGAACATGAAGCGTGAAGACTTTTGTTTTCGTAGTTTCATTTTCTCTTTCTTGAGTCATAGGAAACATCGTACTGTTAAAGGGGGTCGAGGAAATACTAAGGAAAAATTTCCATGTGATGCTCAACTCAAAATCCTACACCTACCAATCCCTTCGAGTGAAGCCTTTGGAAATCTCATACAGTTCAGTCACTTTCTTCAGTGACAGAGACAAAGTTCTTCTGGTCGCTGATGAATTTGTTCTGACTGAGGAGTTAGGAATTCATCAGTGCGAATTACCTACCCAGTGAGGAACATGATAGCCCTGAGGAATTTGAGAGTCAAATTTCCGACCGTTGCTGTGCTGCGCGCCAGCTGTCCCAAAATATCTTATCCACCTAACGGTCATATCATTGAGGGGCATTTATGTCTTATCATGTCGGGCTGCTCCCTAGGCTATAAATAGCCGCCCCCTACAACCACTAGCTGGTTGGCTGCTCCGAGAGAACTTGACACTTGTCATTTGAGAGCAACCCATCCTCCGAGGACTTTGAGCGAAAATCATCAAGTGAGGAAAACCCAAACCCAAACACCTACAAACCCAAAGTGATTGAGCATCACTGAAGAAATTGATCCTGCGTGGATCCGACGCTTGTTACCTTTGAAGACTGTGCTTCTTCTAGACGGTTAGGCGTCAAGGTCTAGAGCATCCAAGAGGAATTGTGGATTGCCGAGTGACCAAGTCTGTGAAGGTTTGGAAGTCGCCTGAAGACTTACCACGAGTGATTGGACGAGGTCTGTGTGACCTTAGTTCAAGGAGAATACGGTGAGGACTGGGTGTCCTGAGCTGCGTGCTCAGCGACTGGGTGTCCGGGACTGTGTGTCCTCGAGTTTAAATACTCAGCCGCTCCAACCAGACGTACAACCGAGACAGCAGTTGGAACTGGTCTACCAAATCATTGTCTTCACCAACCTAACTGGTTCTATTTCCTCAACCCTTTCATTTCCTCATTACTGTGTTGAGTGTTTTTCATATCTGTGTTTGAAGACTTTGACTGAAGACTTTCTCAATTTCCTCAGTTCAATTTCTTCAGTCTGTTTGTCTTCATCTTGTGTTATCCTGTGATTACGCTTTCTGTACTCTGTGCGAGTCTTCATTTCATCATGATGACCATGCTTGTATTTTGTTATGCTTACTTCTGAGTACTTATTCCGCTGCTAATAGTCTTCGCTAAGGAATTTCCTCACCGGCAAATTCCTCAATGAAGAATTCATAAAATCGCCTATTCACCCCCCCTCTAGTCGACATAACGCACTTTCAATTGGTATCAGAGCAAGGTACTCCCTTGTTCCATGTGATTTTGGTTTAACTGCCTGGAGTTTTAGTTATGTCGACCGCAGGTATGATCAAGGTCTCGGCTGGGTGTACTACCCCTACTGGAAAAACAAGATGCGAATGCATCTCGAGGCAATTGACAACGATCTCTGGTATGTTGTGGAAAATGGTGTTCCCTCTGTCTCACCCTCACTGAACGCTACCGATGTGAAGAGATTCAAGCAACTCGATTCTCAAGCGAAAAATATCATATGTGGCCATCTGAGTAAAGGACAGTATGAAAGAGTGAGTGCTTTGGAAACTGCTAAGCTTATCTGGGATAGGCTGTCCAAAGTGAATGAAGGAGTCTCAACTCAGCATGACTCTCGAGTTGATGTTCTTCGGAATCTCTTCAACCGCTTCAAAAGACTCGACAATGAAAATGTCCAACAAACCTTTGATCGCCTCACTAACATCTCAAATGAGCTTCAAGCTCTCGGTGCCACTGACATCACTGACCATGAGGTGGTGAAGAAACTGTTGAGATCACTTGATTCCTCATTTGATACTCTGGGTCTGATGATACAAGAACAGGCTGACTACAAGTCTCTTGATCCTGCCGATATCCTCGAAAGGCTAAATACTCACGAGTTCCAGCTTGCTGAAAAGAGAGATCTATATGGTTCGAGCTATGGCAAACCACATGCCCTGAAGGCCAAGGTTGTGTCTGAGTCTGAATGTGAGGATTCTGGTAGTAGCCTTGGTGATCCTGAAGAATTGAGCCAGGAGCTAGCACTGCTCGTGAAGAAATTCCAGAAGTTCTCAAGACATGGTCGCTTTGGAAAATCCTCAAGAAGCAGTGATTCCTTATCAAGTGACTATAAGAGAAGGTCGTGCCACAAATGCAAGAAACCTGGTCATTATATTCAAGATTGTCCTCAATGGGAAAAGGAATTGAAGAAGAAGAAATACAAGGATTACAGTTCTGATGATGCGAAGAAGAAGAAGAAATCATCAAAATCCTCGAAGTCTTCATCTCACAAGAAGAGCAGCTCCAAGAAGGCTCGGGCATTCATTGGCAAGGAAATAAACTCTGAAGTTGAATCTGAGGAACATGAGGAAGAGGAGGCGTCTAAAGAATCCGAATCTGGTGTGGCGAGTCTGGCCTTCGCTACTGCTTTCATTAGCAAGTCCATCTTCAACACTGAAGAAACTGACCCCACCGACAAGCCTGATGAAGATAATGATGACTACGCTCCCACCTATTGCTTCATGGCAAAAGGTGCAAAGGTACTCAAATACACCTCCTCTGAATCTAGTGAAAATGAATCTGATGAGGATCTCAAGCCCAGCTACTCTAAACTTGCTAAGATTGCTGTAAAACAACAAACGGCCTTGGAAAAGGTTCAAAACATGCTAGACAAAAGTGATGATATGTTGGGTGAAGAAATGGATCGCACTAAAGCCCTGACTGAAAATCTTCAGAGACTTCAGTCTAGGTTTGATAACCTTCAAAGTCATCATAACACTCTCTTATCTGATCACGAGAAACTTTCTTATGAATTTCTTCAAAGAAAGCAAGATCTTGAGAAGCTAAGAGTGAGTTATGAAGATCTTCAGAAGGAGCGCGATTCATTACTAGCTCAACAAATCAGCGCTTCTCAGGAAGAATTTGTTCCTCCATTCTTAAAGTGCATTGAACGTGAATCTGCTAATTCTTCACCTGAATGTTCAAATGCTTCAATTGTTACAAATTCTTCACCTGCCTCTGCTATCACTAATTCCTCATCTGAGGACATTGCTAGTATCACTAACGATGCAGGGCTGAAGGAATTGTACATGACAGGCATGTACAAAAGTCTCAAAGGGCATCAGATTCTTTGTGATGTGCTCAAAAAGCAGATCCTCAACAGAAACCCTAGGAAAGAGGGTATTGCCTTTGAGAGGAAACTCAATGCTGATGGAACATATTGGAAGCCCGAGCAATACCCCAAAACCTCATGGGTTGCTGCAAAGGGACCTCCAGTTGATCCATCCAAGTTATCTGGCTTTACATGTGAATCTCCACATTCTTCTGATGAGTCATTTGACTCCAACTATAAACTGTTCAAAAATCAGAATGGTGAAGTATTTGCTAGATATGTTGGCACTAACTGCAGGAACGGTTCTCCTATGAAGAAAATCTGGGTTCCCAAGAAGTGCCTTGAAAGTCTTCAGGTGAATGTCCTCATGACACCACTAGTGAAGAACAGGAACCCCAGATCAAATTCTTCATATGGATCAAATTCCTCAAATGGATCAAAGTCCTCATATGATTATCATCGTGCTAACAACTCTGTTTCGCAGGGTAGAGCTAAGGGCTATGAACATGTGCATTATTCTTCAAACCATTATGTTCATAAGTCCTCGAAGAATTTCTCTGCTTATTCATATGCTTACCCTAACCCCTCTTATGTGAAACGAAATGGTTTGGCTTCTATGCCACCATTCTCGTATGGTGCTCGCAGAGTGATGAACTCGTTGCCACCCCTTCAGATGTGGGTGGTGAAGAAAAAGAACTAATCTCTTCTGCAGGGTCAGGTATCCAGACGTGCCTTAACGTCTGAAGAATTTGCTGGGGACCTGACAAAATTGCCTGAAAGGACGCGGGCGAATCATGATGAAATAAACTTTCACACGTCCTCCTACTGCTATATCTGTTTACTACTTGATGAAATTCATCTGATGAACTTGATATCATATTCTTCATTGATGAAGCATATGAGATTGTAAGTTACACTAATTCATCTGCAGGATGATCAACCCAAAACCGTTGAATGGGTCCTCGATAGTGGATGTACAAATCACATGACTGGTGACAAGAATCTTTTGATAGATGCTCCCTTATCACCATCACATCTGAAGCACATCATCTTTGCTGACAAAGGCAAAAGTCAGGTATTGGGTCTTGGTAAGGTTGCGATCTCTAAGGATAAACACATGGACAAAGTCATGCTTGTTGAGTCCTTAGGATACAACCTCATGTCAGTCTCAATGCTTTGTGATCTTGATATGGTTGTTGTCTTTGGCAAGTATCGCTGTGTTGTGATTATGGAAGCTGACAATTCCAAAGTCTTCGAAGGCTTTAGGAGAGGAGATTTGTATATTGTTGATTTCTCTACAGGACCACAACCAGCCGTGTGTCTACTTGCAAAAGCTTCAGAAGGCTGGCTATGGCATCGACGACTTGGTCACGCAGGCATGAGGAATTTGCACACGCTTGCGAAGAAGAAGCATGTCATTGGCATTGAGAATGTCAAATTCCTTAAGGATCACTTATGCGGAGCCTGTGAAGCTGGAAAAATGACCAAGGCCAAGCATCCAGCGAAGACTATCATGACCACTACTCGTCCATTCGAATTGCTTCACATGGACCTCTTCGGACCTAATCATTACTCAGCAGTCTCTAATGATGCATCTCTATATGGTTTTGTCATTGTTGATGATTACTCTCGATATACATGGGTACACATTGTTACTTACAAACATGAAGTGCAGGAAGTCTTCAAATGTTTTTCCTCGAGGGCTTCAACCAACTTTGGTGTGAAGATCAAGCACATCAGAAGTGACAATGGAACTGAGTTCAAGAATTCCGGTCTTGATGACTATCTTGATGAACTTGGTATTACCCATGAGTTATCTGCTCCCTATACTCCTCAGCAAAATGGCGTCGTGGAGCGCAAGAACAGAACTCTTGTTGAGATGGCTCGCACTATGCTTGATGAATACAAAACGCCTCATCGTTTTTGGATTGATGCAATTGATACTGCATGCCACATCATCAACAGAGTATATCTTCACAAATTCTTCAAGAAGACAGCCTATGAACTCCTCACTGACAAAAAACCCAATGTGAGTTATTTCAAAGTCTTCGGTGCTAAATGTTGGATTAGAGATCCTCACCACAATTCTAAATTTGCACCGAAAGCACATGAAGGTTTTATGCTTGGTTACGGCAAGGACTCGCACACCTACAGAGTCTTCAACATTGTTCTTCACAAGATTGTTGACACTGTAGATGTGCGGTTCGATGAAACTAATGGCTCGCAAAGAGAGCACCTACCTTCTGTGTTAGATGAACCAGCACCTGAGGATTCTATAAAGTTCAAGGCAACTGAGGATGTCATTCCTACTGAAGAATTTGCTGAAGAATTCATTCCAGTTCATGAAGAACATCGAGCTGATACACCAGAAGAAAATGCTGAGGAAAATGGTGCTGAAGAAAATGCTGACCAAACTCCTCAGTGACAACCAGTTCATCCTCGCGTTGCAAAAGAAGTGCAAGTGGAGAAGATCATCGATGACATTAGAGCACCAGGTCCTCTCACACGCTCAAAAGCTTCACATTTATCTAACTTTTGTGGGCACTATGCTTTTGTCTCTATCACAGAGCCCACTAAGGTAGATGAAGCATTTTTGGAGCCGGAGTGGATTCAGGCTATGCAAGAAGAATTACATCAGTTCGAGCTCAACAATGTCTGGGAACTGGTCAAACGTCCAGATACTTGCAAGCATAATATCATTGGCACAAAGTGGATCTACCGTAACAAGCAAGATGAAAATGGCCTTGTGGTGAGGAATCAGGCATGACTGGTAGCTCAAGGCTACACACAGGTTGAAGGAATTGATTTCGATGAAACTTTTGCACCTGTTGCTAGACTTGAGGCTATTCGCATATTACTTGCTTACGCTAACCATCATGATATCATCTTATATCAAATGGATGTGAAAAGTGCATTCCTCAATGGTAAGCTTGAGGAAGAAGTATATGTTGCTCAACCCCCAGGTTTTGAAGATCCAAAGAATCCTGACAAAGTCTTCAGACTTAATAAGGCCCTCTATGGCCTCAAGCAAGCCCCTCGGGCGTGGTATGATACATTGAAGGAATTCTTCGTGAAGAATGGCTTCACACACGGTTCACTTGACCCTACTCTCTTTACTAAATCTTATGATGGTGAACTGTTTGTGTGCCAAATATATGTTGATGATATTATCTTTGGCTGTACTGACCAACGTTATAGTGATGAATTTGCCTATATGATGAGTGAAGAATATCAAATGTCTATGATGGGAGAGTTGAAATTCTTCTTAGGTCTTCAAATTCGTCATCATTTTCTTCGTGATCATGTGTTGAAGGGCGACATCTCCATCGAGCACGTGAAGACTGAAGAACAGCTAGCTGATATCTTCACTAAGCCCTTGGATGAGAAGAGATTTAGCAAGTTGCCGTGTGAGCTAAATATCTTAGAATCTTTGAATGTTCTTTGAAAAGGACACACATCCTAACACTTATGCAAAATTGATGACTTAGATGTGAAACACATGAAGAAACGTTTTTCTTCAATCAATGAAGAATAACACTCTAAGTGTGAAGAAATTAATGAAGAATTTGATTCTCAGAACCCTACGACAATTGTACGCGGTGTCTGAAATCATCATTCTTATACGGTGGGTCACGCCACCACAAAAAGTTGAAAATCTTCAATTTGAGTTTTTCCTCAGTTTTGAAATTCTTCAGTTTTTCAAATTCTTCAACTTTTGAAAATCTTCACTGTTTCCTTCGTTTTTCTTCATTGGCTATATATATATATATATGAGTTTATGTCCTCTACAACATTCACTTTTAGCTATTTCTTCAAGTTGCTTTTTCTGCTAAGTGGATGTGATCGGACCCTTCCCCCTCTATGCTATACTCAACCCAATCTATTCACAAATTCTTCATATGCGTTCTATTTGAAACTCGTTCAAAATCTTCACTGTGTTCTTGTCAGCTGAAGGAATTGCGAACGAAACTTTAAAACAAATCTTATCCAAATTTTCGGTTTTGCTGCTCAAACCGTTCCGCATCCCACGATGCATTATTCTATTCACCCACGATCGTACACGATCTCCACTACACAGTATGTGGGTGACACATGTCGTGAGAAGGAGAATGGTCAGGGGCACATTCGTCCTAAATCTTCGGGCGAACAGTTTTTCACCGTGTCTATAAATACCCCTCTCCCCTTCCTCACTTCATTTACTCCGCTCGATCGCTACTCTCTCACTCGAGCTCCTCAAACCCTAGCGCCGCTGCTACTCCATCATCGCCGGTGAGGAAGAGCTTTGCTGCCTCGACCTCGTCGCCATCGTACTCACGCCGACCACGGAAATCTTCACTCCGCCGCCGCCGTAGCTGTCTTCCTCTGCCAAGTTAGGGCGTGGGAGATCTAACCTGACGAACTTCACATCTGTTCTTCTCAGTTCGTCGTGTTCTTCACTTCGGGTAATTAAAAGTTACTTTTATTACTCACTTTGATTCTCAAACTTTCCTGAAAATCTTCAAAGGTGTTTATTCTTCAAATCTTCACACATATGAACACCACACATCATATGATTTTGAACTGTTTCTCTAAGCAATCATTTTCTTCAAGATTCCCTAATTGTGTGGATCCTCGATCTGTACAACTCTGGAACCTAAGACAAGAACGCTTAGTGAAATTCCTCAAGGTTCATCTGGTCAAATTCCTCAAACTTGTTCTTTTCGAAAAACCTTCTTAGAACACATATGACCTCTCCGAATTCCTCGCACCTGTACTCTGTTTACAGGTACTCATGTCTGCTGCTGAATCACTAGGTTCTCATCAACTTAACTCATTTGCAGCGTTCCTCGAAGAAAAACTGCGTACTTCTTCAGAGAACTCGATTGTTCAAATTCCTCAACTGAAGAATATGGCAGACGGTAAGAAGCCGCAGAAAGGAGGAAAGAAACCTGAGGTTATGACTGCGTTTGAAATCTCTGAGGAAATTTATGCTGACTATTGCACACCTGATGAAGCAAAATTTGGCAAAGAAAACAAAAATCAGCGCAAGGTGCGCATTCAGAGGATTGAACGGAGATGGGCAAGGGGATGGAGGGAATACAGATATGTGACTCCAAAGTACATGAGGAAATTCGCCCTCAATCCTCCATGCCCAAGAGCTCCATTGGCACCTGGCCAAGTAGCTGACCCCACAAGCATCAAACGTGGTGAGGACTTTCCTGAAGAATGGGCTAAGCGCCAAGCTAAATTGGCAAGACAAGCCAAGGAGGCAGTGAAGAAATTCAATGAGGATTCTGCCACTGCTAGTGCTACTGAAGCCTCGGTCAAACCAAGGAAATCCATGCCAAAGAAGCCTGCTCGTAAGCCAAGTGCTTCACCAACAGTGCCCTCACAGCATATTTCTCACACTGCTACAGCTCCTTCAAAGTCCTCAGCTCCCGTGCATATGGCTACATGTCAAAGGACTGCTGGTTTCTCGATTGCCTCTGGTGTTTCAGCTAGTTCCTCAGCTGCACCAATTTCCTCATCAGGCCCCACACTATTGAAGACCAAAGCAACAGCTGGACGAGGTCCTCAGCCAAGTCCAAAGAAGAAACAGGTCGCATTCCATGTGCCTTCTGATGATGAAGCTTCTGATGATGAACTTGCAGAAATCATCAGAGACAGACAGGTGAAGGCCGCTAGAGCCAAAGGCACATCTGTGCCACTGCTGTTGGATCCAAGGAAAATCCTCGATTATATTGATCTCTGGCACAAGGATCCAAACACCCCAATGCCTGATTTTCATCTGACCCCTGGACAAAGTCATATGTTGAACCATTTCATCACTGAAGAGAAATGGAAGTTTGAAAAGGCAAGAGAGATCAAGAAAGCTCAATACAGAAAGGAGAAGCTCCTGAAGAAAAACGTTGTCAGAATGACACCTGAGGAACTTCTCCAGGCTCAGTCTGAAATTCAAGCCCTCAGCAATGACTTTGATGCCTACTATGCTGATTGGCAAGGAGCTAAAGTAAGATTCGTCAACCTGACGAAGAAATTCACAAATGTTGTAGCCCCATCGCAACAAGAAAATCTTCAGGCTGCAAACTCTGCTCAGCCTGCTGAAGAACATGCCAGCACCGCTGATGACTTTCAGCCTGCTGAAGAACATGCTCGTTCCAGGGCTGGTGAAGAAATTCCAGCTGCTGAAGAAATTGCCAGGGCATCCACTAGTGGTGCGCCTGACGAAACTGAAGAGATCGGAGCAACTGCATCAGTTGCGCCTAAAGAAAATGAACCAGATTCCTCAGCTCCTTCCGCGCCCACACCAACTTCAATTCTTCCATCTGCTTCTGATGTGAAGAAGACCAAGGCTGCAGAGCGAGCTGCAGTGAAAAAAAGGAAGGCATCAGCTGCGTCAAACTCTTCGGCTGCGAAGAAAATGAAGCCAATGACCAGCTCACTCGAAAATCCAATTGATGTTGTTCCGATTTCCTCCATGCCATCAAAGGACCTTGTTCCTTTTGGAGAAGACTATGAGATCCCAAGCGGATCTGATGAAGAAAATCATTCTGCTGCTTCGTCAGAGCAGATTGATGAAGAAATTGAAGTGGAAGCAATCCCTTCAACCCCAATCATTTCCTCTCCTATGCCTCAGTTCACAGCTGAAGAGCCCGGTGTTGAGGACCTTGAAGAGGATGTGGATATTGGAAGCACAACGCCAGTGATGAACGATAACTTTTGGGAAAGTCAGCATTCAAATTCTCCACTCTTCACCCCAATCCAACAGATACCTCAGTCCCCTGCTCCAACTATTCAAATGGGCTCTGAAGAAACTCATCCCACTTCATCTGTCCATGAAGAAATTCCAGCCACTAGTGCTGATGAACCTACTGCTGCTGATCCTCAGACTGCACCTATTGAGGAACAAGAAATTCCTCAGCCTGAAGAACCCGAGCTCGCGATTCCTGAGGTGGTGATGCAACTCAGTGACACCCCTCTGCCAAAGCCAAAGAATCCGTTCTCAAGCAAACAGAAGTTCAAGGCTGAAGATTTCTTTGCCGAGCATGTATTCTTCACTGATTACAATCCATATGATTCTGCTCGCATAAGGAAGAGGCGTTTCTGGACTGCCAGCCAAGCCAATTTCTATTCCTCAGTACTCTTCAACAAAGACAAAGTCTTCGATCATGCACATATTCCTCATGTGGACATGGAGTCTCTGCCCGGCTTTGAGCCAGTCCTCAGTGTTCTTCACGATGCAGGACTTCTGAATTTCTGCACTGATATCTGTGACTGGAATGAAGAACTCATTCTTCAATTCTATGCAACTCTGCACATCACCGGAGTCGCTGAAGACGTGAACTCATGGGTATTAGACTGGATGTCTGAAAATACTCACTACAAGGCACCAGCAACTGAATTGCTTCGTGCTCTACCACTCAGTCCTCCACTTGATGGTGCTCATTGTATCTACAACGAACCAGAACTTTCAAATCACTATATGCAAGTGCTGATGAAGCCTTTGAAGCCAAGACAGGCCCCACGAACCAAATTCCTCGTCAAGGAATTACTCTATGTGCCTCGGACTGTCTATCGAATTCTGACGAAGACAATGAGTCCCATAAAAGGCCACGACTCAAATGATGAAGAAGTCGTTGGCATCATGAAGAATATGCTTTTCAACATCATTCATGGCATTCCCGTCAACTTCCATGATTTCTTCATGAGGACTCTGGCCAATATTGCTATGTCACCATTCGAGCTGAAGCCCTATGCTCCTTGGATTATGAGATTCATCAGGGCAAGATCTTCACTGAATTACAAAGCTGACACTCTGAACCACGGTAGCTACTTGCCTCCCATTGAAGTCCTCAAACGGACAGTTTCATCAGCTGATGATAAAGGCAAGGCCGCTGCTGTGATCGATGAAGGCATTCGTCCATTGGATGGTCAATTTCGCAAGGCTGCATCTTACTCTACCAATGACGATTCTACCACACATGACTCTGCCGCAAATACCTCAGCCAAGCAAAATCCTCAAGCCACAGCACCCAGGGTGATGACTGACCGTGAGTTACTCCTCAGTCTTCATCAGAAGGTTGATCGCAATCACAAATGGGTAAAGCGTCAGTTTGGTGCACTTCTTCACAATATGACCTCAACACACAATGTAGTGAAGAAGAACCAATACTACCTTCATGAAACCTTTAACCGCACCTGGGCTGTCCTCACTCATGTCTATAGCGCTGAAGAACTGAAGACTATGGGTCTCAAGGAAGAATTTGATTGGTCTGCACCTCCTCCAAAGAAATTCAAGAGGGTCAAAATTCCTCCACTGGTGGCCAGGTCTTATTCTTCATCGGGTGACACTGATGAGTATGAAGATTTGGACGACATTGCGGCAGGCCCTGCTACAACAAACAACCCCGACAATGCTGGCGCTCCTCCATCGACTTGAAATTCTTCAAGGGCGTTAGTCCTCAGTTTCAATCCTTTTGGTCATTTGATGACAAAGGGGGAGAAATCTGAGTTAGTCTTCAAGCGGGTCTATATTAAGGGCATTTTTTAAGTTACAACTCTCGTTCTTCTGAAACTTTTATTTGGATCGAGTTGTAATCTTAAACCCGATGGTGCGCTGATACTTTTGTTGCATTATGCTTTGCATGCTTATTCCTCGTTAATGACATTGCACGCATGTTGAATCTCATCAGGCACCATATTTCATCATGCATTTCAAATTCTTCATATTATATATCAAATGCGTGCATGAATTACAAGATATAGGGGGAGATCTCCATGATTCAACTCTTCAACTGTGCATTGCCTCAAAAGCAAATTCCTCACTATGCACATCTTCAGGGGGAGTTCTACTATATCTTGTAATCAAATTCCTCAATATCAGTGTATGCACTTCATATGTTTATCCCCGTTGAAAACTTAACCTATGTTGTCATCAATCACCAAAAAGGGGGAGATTGTAAGTGCATCTAGTGCCCCTTAGTGATTTTGGTGTATTGAAGACTTATAGGTTAAGGGACTAATGCGTTTGTGAGTATACACAGGTCTATACGTCTATGAGGAGTTTTATATTTACAGAGAAAGTCGACCCCTAAAAATGAAGTTCTTCAACTGAAGACTTTGATATTCTGAAGACTTTCTGAAGACTTTGAAAGTGAAGAAATTGGTGTGACCTTGAAGACTTGGTATTCATTTGTGGAACATGAAGCGTGAAGACTTTTGTTTTTGTAGTTTCATTTTCTCTTTCTTGAGTCATAGGAAACACCGTACTGTTAAAGGGGGTCGAGGAAATACTAAGGAAAAATTTCCATGTGATGCTCAACTCAAAATCCTACACGTACCAATCCCTTCGAGTGAAGCCTTTGGAAATCTCATACAGTTCAGTCACTTTCTTCAGTGACAGAGACAAAGTTCTTCTGGTCGCTGATGAATTTGTTCTGACTGAGGAGTTAGGAATTCGTCAGTGCGAATTACCTACACAGTGAGGAACATGATAGCCCTGAGGAATTTGAGAGTCAAATTTCCGACCGTTGCTGTGCTTCGCGCCAGTTGTCCCAAAATATCTTATCCGCCTAATGGTCATATCATTGAGGGGCATTTATGTCTTATCATGTCAGGCTGCTCCCTAGGCTATAAATAGCCGCCCCCTACAACCACTAGTTGGTTGGCTGCAATGAGAGAACTTGACACTTGTCATTTGAGAGCAACCCATCCTCCGAGGACTTTGAGCGAAAATCATCAAGTGAGGAAAACCCAAACCCAAACACCTATAAACCCAAAGTGATTGAGCATCACTGAAGAAATTGATCCTGCGTGGATCCGACGCTTGTTACCTTTGAAGACTGTGCTTCTTCCAGACGGTTAGGCGTCAAGGTCTAGAGCATCCAAGAGGAATTGTGGATTGCCGAGTGACCAAGTCTGTGAAGGTTTGGAAGTCGCCTGAAGACTTACCACGAGTGATTGGACGAGGTCTGTGTGACCTTAGTTCAAGGAGAATACCGTGAGGACTGGGTGTCCTGAGCTGCGTGCTCAGCGACTGGGTGTCCGGGACTGTGTGTCCTTGAGTTTAAATACTCAGCCGCTCCAACCAGACGTACAACTGAGACAGCAGTTGGAACTGGTCTACAAATCATTGTCTTCACCAACCTAACTGGTTCTATTTCCTCAACCCTTTCATTTCCTCATTACTGTGTTGAGTGTTTGTTTATATCTGTGTTTGAAGAATTTGACTAAAGACTTTCTCAATTTCCTCAGTTCAATTTCTTCAGTCTGTTTGTCTTCATCTTGTGTTATCCTGTGATTACGCTTTCTGTACTCTGTGCTAGTCTTCATTTCATCATGATGACCATGCTTGTATTCTGTTATGCTTACTTCTGAGTACTTATTCCGCTGCTAATAGTCTTCGCTAAGGAATTTCCTCACCGGCAAATTCCTCAGTGAAGAATTCATAAAAATCGCCTATTCACCCCCCTCTAGTCGACATAATGCACTTTCACTTGCTGATGCCGCCTGATCTTCAGAAACGGCGTGTCACGCAACATAACGATCGTAGGGTGGCAAGCATCAACCCCCTTCACTGCCATCCGATCGCCGTCAGCCTCAGCTACATTAACGGTATGCACTGGGTCGGCATGAACACGTCTTGGATGGTGCTCGTCGATGGTCGCGGCAGCTGGATGCTCGTGGAGGTCTACACCCGGCGATTGATCCCCCTTCCTTCGATTAACACTGCACTGCTTTGGCACCGCGGCCCAGAATACTCGGAATCTTATAGTAGTCAACATGATAACAAGTTTGATTTGCTCAAGGTTGTAATCTGCCAAGTGCCCACAAGATCTGCGAATTATAAAGATTTCAGGCTAATTGCGTTCTTCAACCGCGGTCTCGCCTATCTGACAGGTCACTGCGGTAAGTGGATAAATTTGCATGTCCACCGCAGGATCATACATCCTCCATGGTTCTCTGATGCCATTGAACACAAGGGCTTCATTTACGCTGTCGACTCCTTCTATGGCTGGACGTATTGCTGGCCTACTCCAGTCATCGCTACAAACGGCTGTTACAGCAGTATGTTACTTTCCTATGATATCATGATGGCTTGCTTATATTACTGTCAACATTTACTGAAAAAATATTCATGCTCATAACATGTTGTTCTTAAGATTGACTAAATCAAGAGCCCTTTTTTATTTGACTCCAACTTGATATGATGTTGTAGGCCGTCTGGTGTCCCTACCCTTCCTAATCCCAGAACCTTTCAAAGAAAAGCGGCATGACAGTTGCAGGTGGTTCCTGGCTCGAACAAACGACGGCAAAAGATTGATGATCGTTTGCACGTACCGGACGTGTTGTTTCATGGAATACAATCACAGTCACTGCAAGGTCTTTGAGCAGGATCCCAGCTTCTCTGGGCCTTCAGGAATTTTTGACTGGAGGCTGGTAAGTAGCCTTGGTACACGCTCTCTGTTTGTCGGACTGAATTGTCTGATTAACCAGGAGATAACCAACGGGAAGGATCATGATGGCAGCGCGATTTCGTTCATCAGGCAAAACTGTGTGTTCACAGCGTACCATGCGTCTCTGCATGCACCATACCCTGATATGTGCCGCCACGCTCTGCAGCCCAAAGTAGGAGAGAGGGTCGCAAGTATCAGACTTCGACCTGCTGGCTGGAGTTTCCCCCATCAAGCACCCATCTGGTTCAAGTCGTCAGCCAATCTCCACAGCTTAATAAATAGTAACGTCTAACTGAGCCAGTTAGTTAGATGCATACACTTGGTGTAGTAGGATCTTTATTTAGTTTGATGCATACACTTGTTTTTTTGGTAGCCCTTTTGTAATGATGGCTGATGTTTGGTTTGGAAGAGAGAGCTGCGTCTTCACTCTTCTGGCCTGCTTACTGCTTCTGTTGCACCCCAGCCCAGGTTGCTGCTGCTGATGTTTTCAATGTACAGTCAGTAGTATATTTCGTCTGTTGGTTGAATAAATGTATTGTTAGAACGACAAACACAATGTTTTGGAAGTCGTTTCACGGTTCGATCCTTTAGTGCCCCGTACCGTATGTAGCTCATACTATTTTTTGTACGGAACACATTTTCCACTTGTTGATAACATGCAGCCAACTGATGAAGGCCCAATAGAGAAGCCCATAATTAACTGGAAGGGAGGCTCTCACATGAATGCGGCCTAGGTACATGCTCATGGTCCCCTAAACATAAATAAGTAAATAAATAAATAAAGCTAAATGCTCATGCACCAGTTCTTTGGGAAAATAGGTAGCCCAGTATTTCTTTTTTAAGAATACCCAAGCTAGGCCTATTTGTTTTCTCCGAATTACTGGGCTGCAAATCTTTCAAGACGAGCAAATGGGATATTTTTTTTTGAATTTTGTTCTTCACTGATATCTTATACGTATTTCATTGGATTTAACATGACATAGTACTAATTTATTTTTAAATTTGTTTTAGTATGGCTATTAATTTTTGGATTAAGAATATTTCGTTCCCCAGCAAAAATTTCCCACATATTTAGTTAATTTTTTGACCCTGGTACTGACCAGAAAATGGCCGGCAATTCTAAAAATGGAAAACGGGCTGCAATAAATTCCATATGAATTAGAAAATGAGTAAAAAAATATAAAAATAATAGCAAATGGGCTGTACATGCCACAGATTTCGAGGTTGACTTGTTTACGCAAGGCTTTGTCAGTGAACACACGATTCTAGCCGACGTGCTTCTTCAATCTCTGATCTTCCTGCTCCAGCCGCCTAAACTAGCGCCGGCGGGACTGCCTACTCCCTCCTCTTGTGGCCCGCTGTGATGCCGCACAGGCTTCCCCGGCCCACCCTACTCCCTCCGCTGGCCTGGCTGCACGCAATCAACTGCCTCCTTATTACGTGAAAAAAATGATTCCTCCCACTGACATCTCGGGCGCACCGGTTGGGAGGCTGACCTGTGGGCCTACTACGTTGATGCGTACGCAGGGCTTGTCAACTTAGTCAACAAACAATTCTAGCAGCAGTAACCATTGGATTTGAATTGAACGGTCCTGCCGCTTCTTCAATCGCTGCTCTTCTTGCACCAGCCGCCCAAACCAGTGCCGGGGAGACCGCCTGCTCCTGCCTCCAGTGGCCGGCTGTGCTGCCGTTGAGGCCTCATCGACCCATACTACTCCCACCGCTAGCCAGGCCCCGCGGTGACGGCAGCCTCACACCGCAGCCGAACCAGTGAACCCTCGTACTCCTTTCCGCATGGGCATCCACTGTCGCGTCTTCCCCGGCTCCGCGTCGTCCCCTTCCTAGGCCTCGCCGTCGTCCACCGTGCTCTCGGTGCGGCGTGGTCAATGTGGTCAACGACATTCTATCGGAAGAGTATTGTACATGGAGAAGCTGATAGCTGGGTCCACGGCCACAACCCAGTTTTTTTGTGATTTGCCAAGTAAGTTGCTTTGCCAGGCCTGTTGGGCTGCAAATCTTTCAAGACAAGGAGAGCTCTCATTCGGCTGGCCGAGAAAATGGCCCATCAGTAATGAGAAATGAGTTGTGCATTTTTAAAACACATCAAACCGGCAATTAGTTTCAAATATCTTTTTTTTATTTTGAGATTTTAAATTACATTAATTTTTATGCGTGGAGAATTTGTTGGATTTTATATTGATATACATTTATTTTTAAAATCAGTTTGAATGTGAGTCGAAATTTCGGGATTAAAAACAGTTCGGACCACACCGAAATATGCAAAATTTCGTATAAGTTTTTAACCGTGGCCACAATATGGGCTGTAATGCTAACAAAAAGAATATGGGCTCCAAAAAAACCTTAAGAATTAGCAAATGAGCTGTAAATTATTAAAAATAATGGCAGATGGGTTGTATGCTGTTTTCCACAGATTTGAGGCTTTCCTAAAAAAAGGTTGACGCACAAGCAGTGACTGTTGGATGGCCATCCAACGGCCGTCGTGCTTCTTCAATATCTGTTCTTCCTGCTCCATCCGCTCAAACAAGCGCCGGCGGGACTGCCTGCTCCCTCCTCCCTGCGGCCGGCTCTGACAGCTCGGACCCACCAGCTATATCTTCGTACGCAAGGAAGTGCCCCCTTATTATGCACAAAAAAAATGAATATTCCCCCTGTTAGCTGGGACCCAGTATAGTGGCAGGCTGACTTGTGGGCCTACTAAGTTGACGGGGACGGAGGGCTTTGTCAACTTAGTCAATATGCACGATTCTAGCTCCAGTGACCGTACGATGTCCATCCAACGGCCGTAGTGCTTCTTCAACCTCTGGTCTTCTTGCTCCAGCCGCCCAAACCAGCGCCGGTCGTGCCTCGTGCTCCTGCCTCCCGTGGCCGGCTACGATGCGGCAGAGGCCTCACCGCCCCCTACTACTCCCATCGCTGGCCAGGCCATCCCTCTACTCACCCACACCCCCTGTTATTCTGCGGTGAAGGCATCCTCACACCGCAGCGAACCAGTGAACCCTCGTACTCCTCTACGCGTGGGCATCCACTTCCGCGTCTTCCCCGGCTCTGCGTCGTCCCCTTCCTAGGCCTCGTCGTCGTCCATCGCCCTGGTGCTCTCGGCGCGGCGTGGTCAACGTGGTCAAGGAACGGCTTCCATCGGACGTGGACTGTACGTGAAGAGGCTGACAACTGGGTCCATGGCCGTAGCCAGGAAGTGCCTCCTTATTACACGCAAAATAATTATTCCTCCACCTGACTGCTGGGACCCACCAGCTACACCTTCACACACAAGGAAGTGTGTCCGGGCAAAAACAAAACAAAACGATTCGCCCCCTGACTGCTAGGACCCACCAGCTACATCTTCGCACGCAAGGAAGTGCGTTCGAAAAAAAAACGATTTGCCCTCCTGACTGCTGGGACCCACTAGCTACATCTTTGCATGCAAGGAAGTGCGTCCGGGCAAAAAAACCCAAAACGATTCACCCCCTGACTGCTGGGACCCACCAGCTACATCTTCGCAGGCAAGGTAGTGCCTGACAGTCGGGACCCACCTGGTCGAAGCGTATGCAGCGTTGTCATTCTGGTCGCGAACATGTACGTAGATACTGGTCGATGTAGAGGCGCGCACGTGTCGTAATAGAGGCGCGCACGTAGCATGTACACGTACGTACAGCGGCGAGGGTGCAAGAAAGAAAATACGGCCACGTACGTACATACGGGCAGGGTCTCGAACGCCTACTCGCGCATACGTACATGGCTGGGTCAGAACGGAGAAACAACATCGTCGTCGTGTTCATGGGGAGGCAACGGAATGCGTCGTGTTCATGGGGAGGCAACGTAATGCGTCGTGTTCATCGGGAGGCAACGAAACACGTGGGAGCCAACCGGCTGGGTCGGAATGGAATGTGTGGTCGTGTTCATCGGGAGGGCTTGGACGGAACAGGCGATGGAAATAACGAGGCCTGGCATACCGCAGAACGGAGGAAACGGACCTCCTACGTTCGGAACGGGGTCCTGATGATCGGGAGGGGTGTGGCATACCGCAAAATGGAGGAAACGGACCTCCTACAGTCAAAACGGGGGTCCTGTTGATCGGGAGGGGTGTGGCGTACCGCAAAACGGACGAAACGGACCTCCTACGGTCAAAACGGGGGTCCTGTTGATCGGGAGGGGTGTGGCGTACCGCAAAACGGACGAAACGGACTTCTGTTGGAGCGCTACTATCGAAATGGGGGTCCTGTTCATCGGGAGGGGTGTGGTGTAACACAAAACGGGACTCCACGGGATACTGTTCATCTCCACCGTCGACCTCCTCCAGCCTCCACGGGCTCCCGTTCATCCAGCCTCCACCGCGCGCTACTCCATCGGCTACTGTTCAACCACCCCTCCACAGGCACCCCTCCACCGTCTAATGTTCATCCAGCCCTCCACACCATGGGGTCCTGTTCAACAACCCCTCCACGGCCACCCCTCCACCGTCTA
>NC_041387.1:660479562-660497661 GCF_002162155.2 Triticum dicoccoides | reverse complement strand
TCATCCCAGAGGCAGCATTGATCGGCTTCAGTTAGAAGCAGTAGCAAAGGAATCTTTCCATCGGGTTCAATTAACAGCCATCGGTCGATCGCTCGGGTTCAGTAACGCGTAGCCTGCAGTGCAGTCGCTCGGGTTCAGTTAGAGCCCAATGCCTCGCTCGGGTTCAGTTAGAGTCAACGCCTCGCATGTGTACGAGAGAAACGCGCATCGCTCGGCCCCCGACCTCCCACTGTAACCGGCAACTCCCCGAAATTTTCCTCCCCCTTGCTTCTACCACGGTTTTTTCTGTCATGGATGGCCCAAAGAATGTCATGCAGCTGTGTCTCCGGCCCGCCCAGGACGAAAAGCCCATTTTCTGTCATGATTTTTTGTCATAGAAGTAGTAGCCCACCACATCTCTGATGATACCGGGTTTTGTCAAAATTATCATCATAGAAGTGTCATATGTATGACAGAAAAAAAATTCGTTCGGCCCAAAATGTCACGGATGTGTCTTTTTTTTTAGTGTTCGCACGACGCGGCACTGTTGCCACTTTCCCCTTGACGTCATTCATAACAGGCGGATCCCTGTTCCCACGACGGCCTGTCGGTACGGCCCGCAGGCGGCGGGCCCTACCAGGCAGTGAGAGCCCGGAAGACGGCGGAGGTCGGACCAGCCGGACCTGAGGGAGGCTGGCTTCCAGCAGGCGGCCGGTTCCTCCCTCAAGGCCCGTGCACCATTAACCAGATAAGACATGGTGTGGCTACAGTGATCTCCCACCAGGTGGCGGGACTGTAGCCACGCTCCACTAACCAAGCCTGCGTCATTAGCATCACGGCTACAGTGATCAGCCACCAACCAGACCCGCCAGCGGTAGGGCCGGCCTGTCGGCTCCATACCAGACCAGTCGGCGGGTGATGTCTACTACACAACCTTCTTCTTGTAGACGTTGTTGGGCCTGCAAGTGCACAGGTTTGTAGGACAGTAGCAAATTTCCCTCAAGTGGATGGCCTAAGGTGTATCAATCCGTAGGAGGCGTAGGATGAAAATGGTCTCTCTCAAACAACCCTGCAACCAAATAACAAAGAGTCTCTTGTGTCCCCAACACACCTTATACAATGGTAAATTGTATAGGTGCACTAGTTCGGCGAAGAGATGGTGATACAAGTGCAAAATAGATAGTAGATATAGGTTTTTGTAATCTGAAATAATAAAAATAGTAAGGTAACAAGTGGTAAAAGTGAGCGTAATCGGTATTGCAATGATAGGAAACAAGGCCTGGGGTTCATGCTTTCACTAGTGCAAGTTCTCTCAACAATAATAACATAGATAGATAATATAACAAGCCCTTAACATGCAACAAAGAGTCACTCCAAAGCCACTAATAGCGGCGAACAAACGTAGAGATTATGGTAGGGTACGAAACCACCTCAAAGTTATTCTTTTGGATCAATCTATAAAAGAGTTCGTACTAGAATAACACCTTAAGACACAAATCAACCAAAAACCTAATGTCACCTAGATACTCCATTGTCACCTCAAGTATCTGTGGGCATGATTATACGATATGCATCACCCAATCTCAGATTCATCCAACCAACACAAAGTACTTCAAAGAGTGCCCCAAAGTTTCTATCGGAGAGTCAAGAACGTGTGCCAACCCATATGCATAGGTTCCCAATGTCACGAAACCCGCAAGTTGATCACCAAAACATACATCAAGTGGCCCATGATATCCCATTGTCACCACAGATAATCACGGCAAGACATACATCAAGTGTTCTCATAAAAGACTCAATTCGATGAGATAACTTCAAAGGGGAAACTCAATTCATCACAAGAGAGTAGAGGGGGAGAAACATCATAAGATCCAACTACAATAGCAAAGCTCGGGATACATCAAGATCGTGCCATAGTGGAAACACGAGAGAGAACATGAGAGAGAGAGATCAAACACATAGCTACTGGTACATACCCTCAGCCCCGAGGGTGAACTACTCCCTCCTCGTCATGGATAGCGCCGAGATGATGAAGATGGCCATCGGTGATGGGATCCCCCTCCGGCAGGGTGCCGGGAAGGGCTCCCGAGAGGTTTTTGGTGGCTACAATGGGTTGCGCCGGCAGAACTCCCGATCTATCTTCTCTTCTGGAAGTTTTACGATACGTAGGTATATATGGGTGAAAGGAGTACATCGGTGGAGCTACGGGGGCCCCACGAGGCAGGGGGCGCGCCTTGGGGGGTGGGCGCGCCCCCCACCCTCATGAGAACCTCCCGTATCTTCTGACATGGGGTCCAAGTCCATCAGGTGGGTTTCCTTCCAAAAATAGCTTCTCCAGTTGATTTCGTTCCGTTTTGACTCCGTCTGATATTCCTTTTCCTCGAAACACTGAAATAGGCATAAAACAACAAATCCGGGCTGGGCCTCCGGTTAATAGGTTAGTCCCAAAAATATTATAAAAGTGGATAATAAAGCCCAATATTGCCTAAAACAGTAGATAAAGTAGCATGGAGCAATCAAAAATTATAGATACGTTGGAGGTGTATCAGCGGGGCCCACCAGGCGGCGGGCCCCAGCTGCCGACGAAGAAGTCGGAGACCAGAGACACTAACGGCCGGGTCCAGCACCCGGCCAGATTACCATTGTACCCCTAGGGGTTAGGCCTATATAAACCCCCAGGGCACCCATGCAAAGGGTTCCCAACCTGTTAGAACTAGCTTCCACCCTAGAGAAAGAAGAGAGGTAGCCCTGCCTCCTTCTACCTCTAGCATACAGCTCGAGGAGCACTATTGTATTCACTAGTGCCTTAGTGATCATGCGGAGACACCGCAGAGCAGGACTAGGGGCGTTATCTCCTAGGAGAGCCCCGAACCTGGCTAAACTGCGCCGGCGTTCGTGTCTACGCCTCATCCCGCTTCCAGGCACCGGTGACGTTCTACTCGCTCCCACCATGATAAGCCATCCTTTGACATATGTCGCACCCAACCCCCAACAATCACGATCTTCTTACCGCAAAAAAAAGCATCACGATCTTGCTTCCATCGACTAGGCAACTAGAGAATTGCTTCGAACCTGCTTCCGTTAGAAAAGAAAATATTCCACATGTTTCATAAGCATCACGATCTTGTTTCAATGACTAGAGAATTGCTTCCGAGGAAATATTATTTTGCTTCCATCAAAAATAAAAATATTTCCAGTCATAATTACACATGGTTCATAGAAATTATGAATTAGTTTGCAAAGAAAGAAAAAAAATGCTACTGTCCAACAGAGAATATGCTTCAACAGGCAAAGCCAAATTGCTTCCATGTCTCTAATTTAACTATTTCAAATGTGGCATCCATAGCAGGTAGAACTTGTGGCGCCCCTACCTGAGCGCCTCGATCTTCTTCATTGTGCCTTCCTCGAGGCTGTATACCCCTAACAGCCCGAACCTCTGCCATGGAGGATATAAGGCAGACACAAAATCTGCTTCGAGATAAGAGTATTAGTAGCTTGCATTGTACATATTTGAATTGTAAAATTGACAAGAAATAAGACAAATCGGTGGCTAGGGCAGTGGAGGATGTAAGACACGCTTTCGTACTGTTGGTGTATGACCTGTCAGTTGCTAAGAGCAAGGCAGCCACCAACATACAATGGCACATAGTTTTGGCTGCATCACATTCAACATTGTGGGCATTGTGTTGGCAATGAAGAAGCACAGCTGAACTGAGTCAAGCAAAATGCACACACAACATATTATCACTTGGAAAAAATGAAGCACACAGTAGTAGTGGTTTAAACAAAAGAAAAATTGCAAGAAGTAGAATGTATGTACAATAAAATCACTAAAAACAGTAGGGGTGTTCACAATTGTTTTGCTAAGAACAATAACAGTAAAAGAAGCAGTATTGGCCATGGTTGAAGCACACAATAGTATTGGTTGAGCCCAAATGTCTATGCAATAAAAGTAGCATACACCAGCAATGGTTGAAGTAAAAGTTTACTACCATGGAAACATATAACAAGACAAAGTTAGAATCATCTGTGTCGTTTCATGAAAACATCAATAAAGGCGATGAAGCATACACCAATAGTGGTTCAGACAAAAACAACACTTCGGGAAGGAAAATGTATGGACAATTATTTTCGTAAAATAAGTAACGCAGGTTGTGGCTGAAGCACAAACAAGTATTGATTAAAGCATAATCTATATACAAGAAAATAAGCACACACTAGCAATGGTTGAAGCAGAATTTGACTACCATGGAAATATTGCAAGAAACAAAGAAGCAT
Organism: Triticum dicoccoides; assembly: GCF_002162155.2. Taxonomy (NCBI): domain Eukaryota; kingdom Viridiplantae; phylum Streptophyta; class Magnoliopsida; order Poales; family Poaceae; genus Triticum; species Triticum dicoccoides. Next base: position 660,493,404 of record NC_041387.1, on the reverse strand, counting down.
GGAAATGATACTTTGGGAACATAACAAGTCTGGGACGGAAGCATGCAAAATTGAAATTGTAAAGCAAAGTAATATTACAGCCAAAGATTGTCATGCATATTATTCAGATGTGTGTACCACATTATAGATATGTTGCCCAATTACAAGTCGGGTAGAACCATGATATGAATAGAAGAATCAAGATTAGAGGACTTGTATTCTAAAAAAAGATTAGAGGACTTGATACCTAGGTCAGATGAGTGCATGCTGCGGGCAAGGGAGGGGCGAATCCTGCAACATTCTCGCGTGCTTTCTTCGTTCCTCAATCTAGACGATGCTCCACCGTGGTGAGGTCTTGAAGCCCAAACATAGTGGAGATGATCGGGACGGTGAGGGGGTTAGGTGCTCACTCATGAGCATCGTGGATAATGTCAGCCGCAGCTAACAGATGGTAAACGTACCGACGCGGTGAATCTCATGGCCGCTGTGGGGATGACTGGTCCATGGCGGAGAGATCCATGGCGGTGAGGGGAGAGGAGAGCTCGGGGCTGGAGAGGAATCAGGAGGGCGAGATGGATCGAGCGACAGATGGGTCTGGGGCAGGTGAGTTAATGCGGGGAGGGATTATAGGTGAGATGTGGGAAGAAAATCGATTGAGTTTGGAAACACATCTACGGATTTTTAGAAGCAACGACAGCCGTGAGATAAAAACACATCCACGTCTCACGACCGGTCTATCTATCAGACGTGTGATAGAAAGTGTTTCCCATTTTCTTTTTAAGTAAGTAGTAGTAGAGATATAGAGAATATAGTACAAGTAGTACGTACTTAACAGAGTTTCAACTAAGGGTTAGTTGAGTCATGCAAAATAGGGTTTCATGCATGTTTCTTGTTTCATGCATGTTTCTTGTTCTTTGATGATGTTTGAGGAAGCACAAAGTGCATCTCTAAATATAGCAAGCACAAAGACCCTCTTTTTTTTAGGATTGCAAGCACAAAGACCCCTTTTTTTTTTTGAGGATTGCAAGCACAAAGACCATCGGGAGTCCTCGAAACCGGACCAGGCAACTAAAAAAAAACGGCCCAGGGCCCGACTTGTCAGGCAGGCATCCAATCGCGCGGAAATATCTGCGCCCGATATTTTTGCGGCCCCGCGCGGCCACGTCAACATAAAGTACGCCTCCTCCCTCAAAGATGAAAATAAAGTACGCCTCCACGCCCCCCGCGCTGCCCTTTTCTTTCTTCGTCTTCTCTACCTTCTCTCTGCTCTGCTCGCTGGCGCAGGCCAGATATTTTTCTTCCGATGAGAGTACACATCTCGGCCTCCTCATCTCTATCTCTCCAGGAGGAGGACGACGGACCACCAAATCCCATACATCTCTTCCCCTCTTCTCCGTCGACCTGCGCTTTTCTCCGAGAAAGTCGGCAGGAGATGTCCTGATTTCTACGTCCTTCTCCGGATTTCTGGTGCCGTGCGACGGTAGTTCTTGCGGAGGAGAAAGCTCGAATCTTTGTCGATCTGTTCGTCCAACCGCTCTTTCTGACCACCGTCGATTTCGGTCCTGAATCTTTCTTTCCATCCATTTCATCGGAGACATAAACATACACTGCTTCTTCTTGATCCCATGGGGGACGTGTCCACGATTCAACGGCCACCCGGCAGTGTCGCCAAGGTAATCTAATCTAATCTATCCATGCCTGACTGTTTTTCTGATCCACTGCAACTGCAAGTAGGAGTATATCACTTCGACTTATGTTTGATTTACTTGCCTTTGATAAATGAAATTGTTGATTAGCTCAGTATTCTCTTGTGATTAGCTGGTGCCAATCGCCATACAAGTTTAATTCGACTCCAAAAGTTCAAGCAAAATAATCACCTCTCTTTTACTGTAGGATAGCTGTCCAATGCGAAAATGAGTTAATTTTGCATGGAAATGACCTCGTTCTTCTTCAGCAGGGCAATCAAGTTGGAGAGTTCGTGTCGGCTGGATGGACAAACGACAGCCACGACATGTACATAAGCTCCATGGAGGCCTCCTTCATGCAGCAACTCCGTGGCCAACAGTTACAGCACCACCACGCTCACGCTCCTGCTAGTGCTAGGAACGTGACCCATGTGGCCGGCCATGGGCTCAAGGCGCTCCATGTCCAAGATGGAGCTCCGAATGAGCTCATGTCCGAGAGGAACGTCCCTCGCTCGCGTCATGTGGGCGTAAGAGGCCTGCCCGAGGATCCGTGGGCAAGGCGTTTCAGGCCACACAAACATTATTCTGGTATGAATCGTCACGGTGATGTGGTGGGTGCTTCGGCCGATGATGGTGAATCGGGTACCGATACAGTTCAGAAGACTTATCGGACACATGGAAAAGAAGTGCACAGTTGTGCTGGCGAAAATCTTGTTGGCAAAAGCTCAGGTTGTTACATTACATTATCTTGTTTGCAGATTGTTTCCTACAGTATGTGTTTTGTTCAGTTTGGCAGAAGTTCAGAATTGCTATGCAGTGTTCACTTACTGTTAGTCTGATATGAATTCAGAAGTGTTGACTTAGAAAAAAGATACTCCCTCTGACCCAGAATATAAGAACGTTTTTAACACTAGCATAGTCTTAAAAACGTTCTTATATTTTGGGACGGAGGGAGTACATTATTCTCATGTCAAGTCGATAAATCCAATAATTGTGATCCAAGAAATGATGTAATTTTGCATGCCGGGGCGCAGGTATTCGTCATTATACGTGGAAATAGTCAATGATTTTATGGAATTGTTTGTCACATAAAGCGGCTATAACTGAATTGGCTATCTGGTCGACAACCATGTTTAATGCATTGTATATAGTAGATCTTTAGTAAATAATTATATTAAACTTCACTTTGACAGAAGTTCATAACTGTTATTCAGTGTTCACTGCTAGTCTGACAAGCATTTCGTTGCTTCTCTGCAGAAGCCTCTGGTCAGAATTTTCCTGAAGACGATGTTCATTCCATTGCTCAGCGAATCAAATCATGCAAGAAAAGGAGGACTGCCCCTTCCACCGCTGCAGGTTCTTTCACGTCGATGCTCGAATGCAGCGATGAGCGGTGGTGAAGGCCAATGTATGTTTTCTGAAGCCCGGAGGAAGCGACGGAAGACTAGTTGTAGAAATTCTTGCTGAAGCAGTTGTGATAGGTGACTGGTGCGGCTGCTAAATTTTTTAACTCGGCGGATAGCTCTTGATCGGTCTGCTCTTTCGGCGTGATGGTGGTGATGTGATGATGTGATGTGTGAGCATCAGGCTCAAGTTTGCAGATCTGCGAGAGTGGAGGTGGTGATGTGATGCCTTGTATTGGTGTATTTCTTCAGCATCTACAGTTTGCAATTGAATCAATAGAATTTGGATAGTTTATACTACATGACTGTTGATGCCACATGGATGCAAATCAAACTTGTTTGGTCTGGAGACATTTTTTGCCTGGCAATCTCTCTGTTTCTTCTTCTGCGGACTGTTGGTTGTGTTGTGCTAAAACTAAAGTATGTTGTGTTTCTGTGAGGTCTTTGTTAAAAATAATTCCTGATGCAGGGCATTTCTCATTCAATCCATATATGAAGGTCTTCGTCCAGAATAGCGTTGCAAAGACCGAGCTCATGAAGCTCGTTTTACAAAAATATTCAAGATATACATATAAGTTTAAAAAAATGTCAATTTTTTTCCACAAATATATATGCATATTGTTCAAGTATGTATAAAATTTCATCAACTAATTTGATTATTTGCATGCTACACAAAAAAAAAATCTGGCCCAAAGACAACAAAGGAAAGGCCCATTTTAATATGTGTATTTGTCTTTTATGTGTACATCACATATGAATATGTATGTTCACGGAATTTTGTACATGTATACTACAAATATATGTCTACGTGTATACTTTTTTCAAGATTTTTTTGAGGTGTGAAAAAAATATTTTCACTGGAAGAAAATAAATAAAGAGCTCAATGGAGCTCGACCTCTGCAGGCACTTTTCGGGTCTTAGCCTAATTTTGGCATTTTCATCCGGTCCATATATCGTGATCTTCTCTGCAACAGTGCCATCAGAAGGCAGATACTCAGCTCAGGTTCCTACTACTGCTCAAATTTTAAGATCAACCCAAGCCGAACCGCATGCATGTATCAAATCCCACTATGATTACAATCGCTATATCCTATTATACCGGCTCAATCTCTCAAAGATGCTCATCAGTGGCGGAGGTAGAGGATGGGCGGGGTGGGCCCCGTGGCCCGCCCCGAGATTTGGAAACAACTTTTATACCGTAGGAGAAAAGCTAAAAACATAAAGTAAAAGTAAATAAATGTATATGTGCAGTAACACTGCTGGCCATTCCTGGTCCAGTGGGCTAGGTCTGCTACTGATGCTGATAGGGATAGTGTGCGTGTGTACGTTTATAGAGGTAGGTGCGTGCTCGTGTATGTTAGTGGCTTTGGTTGTACTATGTTCACAAAAATGTCAATGGGTGTGTTTGGTTTGTGCCCCTATTAGCCCAATCAAAACATTGGCATGACCAAAGTTAGGGCAGGACCAAAATTTTGGCAAGCTATATTTGTTTGGATCATAGCCATTGTACCTGCCAACATTTCAAAAATAAACTACTGTATAATATTGTCGGGTTTCTTCAACTTATTGGCGATGGCCATGTCTACATGTTATCCTTGAGCCGGTGAAAATAAGCCGCCAAAGCATTTGAACCGGTGACCCCAGGCTAACCAGCATGCACGCCTAACCAAGATACCGAGATAACACTTGATGGCCTAACACGATACTGAGGGTCTCTCTGATTTGTAGGATTTTGAAAACGTAGGAATAAGAAAAGTATAGAGTTGGAGTGGAGGACGTGGGCATAGCCCAGTGGTTGGGGGCGCATGATTGTAAACCCAACGACCAGAGTTCGATCCACGTCGGGGACGAATTTCTGGAATTCTCATGAGGGATGCTTCTTCTATATCAATAAACCGTGGGTGCTAGTGCCCATGGAGTTTCATTTTTTTTTTTAGAGTTGGAGTGGTATGCTCACTTGAATCTTATAGGATTAGCAATGAGTGTTTGATGCCACAGAAAAAACAAAGGAATTTTGAAAAGAGGTTGGAGTAGATGTTAGATTTCCTATGAAATGTATTAGAAAAGATTACATAGGAAAAATTCCCATGGGATCCAATCCTATGAATCAAAGGACTAACGTAGGAAAAAATCTTAAGGATTTCAATCCTTCAGAAATCCTATAAAATTAAGGCCTCCTTTGGTTTAGAGGAATCTTGTAGGAATTTTATAGGATAGGATTTCTTTAGGAAGAGCTCTTTGGTTTGTAGGAATGGAATCCTATTCCTATGGAGGAATTCTTCATATCCTCCACATTCCATAGGAAAATAAAAATTACCTAGACTCAATTGTAAAAATCCTATGATGTGAATCAAAGGGCATCTCCTTTCCTATTCCTACTCATAGAATTTGAGATACATGTCATCTCATTTTCTATGACTTTCCTATTCCTACGATTTTCTTACCCTATGAACCAAAGGAGCTGTCCTTTGAATCGAAGGAGCCCTAAATCTTTATATATTTTGGCCAAATAAAACATCTTCATGTTTTTTTGGCTAAAGAACATAAACTCCGAATTTTAATTCTAAAAAAATAGACAACCGACAAGCAAATAAAATTAAAGCATAATCACTTCTATGTACAAGATGAATATTTTATAAGAAAAACCTGTGAATGTTTTGAACATATAATTACTTTAATTTTTTGTTTCATATGCGTACAATTTTAAAATTATACATATAATTCATAATTTAACTTGGTGGGATTTTAAAATTAATAGGTGAGCATTTTTAGTCTAATTTATATTATTTATATGTATATTATTCATAATTAGAATTTACATTTAAAAATCATAAAATGAAAAAAGAACTAAAATGATTGTAGCACACGAGCACATTATGTTATATCAAAAATGTAACAATTCTATATTAGTTGGGGTGGCAGGCCCTCCTGTTTGTTTTACTCTGGTCGCTGGTATGAAACTCAATGGGCATCATTTTTTTTTCGGATTAAAATTCTCAGTTTATGTTATTTAATCCTAAGATATAAAATTTGTGTATGCACATATGCCATCAACGCTCCTTAGACCTGGGTCAACCGTTTGAATCCCTCGGTGACCTATTTTTCATTGTAATAAAATTTGTGATGTATCGCTGGCAGGTGGGACCCTCTGACTGTACACTTGGCAGGGGCCTTTTCATGAGAAAAATTGAAATCCGAGAGGATTTTTGCAAAAAGAGCAAGCCACACACCTCTGTCTTCACCATGCAGTCACTAACAGCGGGCTCTACAACATGCTGTCATGCCTCGTCAGCATCTTGGTCGTATATAAACGAGATTTGGACGCCAAAGCCAAGCTTTTTACACCACTTCAATGTATGCCACAAGTTGTACCATTAAAGTGACTGTTTGCGCCAAGTTCTAGCATCACGCGTGTAATTGACTCATTTCAAGAAGAAAAGCTACTGTATAATATTGTCGAGCTTCTTCAGCTTATTGGCGATGGCCATGTGTACATGTTGTCCTTGAAGTTAAGCAGCTGTAGAGTAGACTAGATGCTAACGCGCACTTCGCCGCGTTGTTTTTCACTCGTGAAGTTAACTTTCTATATCTATAGATTATTGTGATTAGTTGTTTTGTTGTGATTTTATTTATGTTGGCTTTGTGTTTTTATTTTTTATTAGTGGTGTTTTTTATTCGTATATCATGTTGGGTTGCCTCTGGAGTATTTTTTTTTAAGAGAAGGAAGGAGTTATTTGATGTGTGGTTGCGAAGCATTTGCACATTTTAATCTTGGTGTCAGCCCGGTAGTGATTTATTAGATATTATAGATATTAATATTCTTTAATATAAATTTGGTCAAACTTATCAAAATTTGACTTCAGATAAATCTAATGCAGAGTAAAAAAAACCGGAGGAAGTACTTAGATGTGAGGTATTCTTCTCAAGAAAACACTTAGATGTGAGGTATTATCTCACAACTAGATGAGATATAGCCACACCCATATGGAAAAACCAAAAAAAGAAGAAAAAGACGAGCCTAGTAAACCGGAAAGAAGAGAGTATACACTACTGTTCATCCAGGATAGTAAACTGCATCCAACAGCACTACAACAGCTATCTATCACGAACATTGACGAAAATACAACTCGATGGTACTCCATTGTTTATATTCAGCAAAAGAAAGTAAACTGATATCTCGCCATCTCGGCTCAGTACACAAAAGGCAGTAGCCGGCTGGCCGCCCAACCCATGACGAAGGATTGATTCATGGCATCTCTGGCTCGCTCGCATGGTCACCTCGTCTCGCGTTCAACGCAACGGCGGGATGCTCTGCTCGTTGCTGAAGTAGTTGGTTGGATCCACGGCGGCCTTCACCGCCGCGAGCCGCCGGTAGTTGCCCACGAAGTAGCGCTCGCCCCACGCCTCGCCGCCCTCGAACGTCCCGCCGGCCTCGTCGTCGTTCTGCCCGATGTCCAGGTCCCGGAAGTTGACGTACGCCCGCCGAGGGTTCTTGCTCACGTGTTGTCCCATCAACTCGTACAGGCCCTCGATCCATGCCGTCGCCGCCGTGCCGCCGTCCCCGCCCTCCTGCGGCCACGACACGAGGTACTGCATCACGTACAGCACGCCGTTCCGGTGCGGGTACGGCGTCGCGGCGGCGGGGACGCTGCCCATGAACCCGCCGTGGGGCTCCAGCAGGATGAACCCGGCGCCGGCCTTGGCGAACCAGGGGAAGATGTCTTCCCACGCGGCCTTGGAGATGGCGCGTCGGACGTAGTCCGACATGACCTTGTTGGACCTGCTCAGGCCGGTGGTCCTGTTCAGGAGCGCCTCCTCCAGCGTGCCGTTCCCGCCGAAGCTGAGGAAGGGCGTGGCCGCCGACTGCACCCAGCTCATCGCCTGGCAGTCGGCGCTCGTCATGCCCAGCTCCGGGAACTGCTCGTCCATCATCGCCACAAGCGAGCCGCACCCGCCGAGGTACAGGGCCTGGAACATGGCCTGCTGCCCCTGCACGATCACCCTTAAGGTGATGTCGGTGGGTAGACACGGCGCGATGTCCTGCCATCTCGTGAGGATGTCCACGGCGCCCTGCTCGACCGTCTTGGCGATGTTGAACGCCACCACCGTCGACGGGACATGCACGAGCTGGACCTTCCACGAGAGCACGATGCCAAAGCTGCCGCCGCCGCCGCCGCGAATGGCCCAGAAGAGGTCCTCCCCCATGCCGGCCCTGTCCAGGAGCTCGCCGTCGGCGTTGACCAGCGTGGCGTCGAGAACCTTGTCGCTGGAGAGGCCGTGCTTGCGCATCATCATGCCGACGCCGCCGCCGCTCAAGTGGCCGCCTACGCCGATGGTGGGGCACTCGCCGGCCGGGAACGCGAGCCGGGAGTCGCTCTTGGCGATGGCGTAGTAGAGCTCCCCGATGGTGGCGCCCGAGTCGACCCATGCCGTGGACTCGAGCCGGTTGACGCGCACGGCCCGGAGGTTGGCGCCGAGGTCGACAACCGCGAACGCCTCGGAAGAAGGCCGCGCCGAGCGGTACGAGAGGCCCTCGTAGTCATGCCCGCCGCTGCGCACGCGGAGGCGCACGCCCTGCCCGCGGCCGCAGAGCACGGCGGCCTGGACGTGGGAGGCGTCGGTGGGCGTGACGATGCAGAGCGGCCTGGCGGTGGCGTTGGTGAAGAACTTGGCGTTCCTGATGGAAGAGGCCAGCACGTGGGTGAAGTTGCCGGAGCTCTGCGTGTGCACCAGCTCGCTGGGTAGGCTCTTGGCGCGTAGGCACGCGAGGAAGCCATCAGGGGATGGGGAAGCAGCCGAGCATGAGAAGAAGAAGCTCACAATGAACCCGAGTGCTAAGCAGCCGCTGACTCTCTGCAGACTCATCTTGCTGCTTCTCTCGCTCAAAGCAAGAGTACGTGTACGTCCTGTGTGTTCAACTACGTGTATCGAGCTCGCTCCTTATATACTGCTCCCACCCCTTCTCCGTTCCCAACCAAAGTCGTTAAAAAAAAATGTTAGGCAGGACAACGCGTTCGCCATGCCAGAAAAACCTTGTAAAAGAAATAAAAAGAGACCCCGCCGACGTTCAAAAGCTCCCAACGCTCCTTATGTTAAAAAATGGGCGCGTTCCGCTCGTGCCAAATCCACCCAACAGTAATGATCGCCAACGATTGAGCACGTTTTGTGAAGACTGGTTTGTCCAACAGACCACAAAATTCCAAAGGTGCCCGCCGCAAGCTGCCAGAGCTGACCATCCGGTCCCATTTGCACCACCCTCACCAGTGCATTGCATCATGACCATCGGCGAAGCCCGTGCCCATTACATGGACATTGTGCAGGAGCAGTTTCAGGAGGCGCATGCCGATGTCGCGTACAACAACCACCTCCTCCAGGAGTACGTCCGGGCGGAGGAGCAGCTCGCCGCCGCAGGGCTGTCGCGCCAATAGCTTCACCAGAATACTTCTCCCTAGATATTTCTTGGTAATTCACCTCATCTATTAGCTTGATAGCTTTGTCACTAATACAATATTTTATTTGTATAACTTGATTATCCAGAGAACTTATATATTTCCTATATTAGCAAAGGGGTAGACGTTAGGCAGAAGAAGAGATGATGTATTATTCAAATGAAGAAGAACTAATATCTTAATTTTTTAAGAGAAACTAACAAGTTAGTATCTGACAGAATGACTTTAGATTAGCTACTTTTTTTTAAAAGATATCATGTTGAAATAGAGGATGTAGGCCCGTGGGAAGCTGTGTGTGATATTTTTTTTCTCTCTCGTTGCAATGCACGGACATATTTCCTAGTATATTTCTAATGTGATTCTCATATTTTTAGACCTTTTACTATCACAATACTCTGGCGAGACTTAGTTCAAGCATTGGATTAACTCTTCTACTTTTGTGAATATAATGTATATTTATTTTGCAATCTCATATCTAAAAAAATGAATGAGAACAAATTTTAAGCTGTTCACGGCTTCTCACATGTTCCTACCGCCTGTCCATCAAGGTGGATGTGTATAGCAACATGCATGAGACACCCTGCCTTCCCTTTATGAAGTTTTCTATCAATTTTTATCTAAAGATGAGTGGGCGCGGTAACACATGCTATCATGGTCTCAACCAGTTGGAGGCCCCGCCTTGGAAGTGTTGTGTGGCCAGATTTTTTCACTGATCATAAGGTGTTCCAGACATGCCATTAAATTTCTCACCAGCCCTCTAATAGGGTCCTCTCCACTAAACAATGGTATTTCCAGCCTAGGCCCTTTCAAGACCGCTTCAGCAAAATAAGATGGTCCTCCTACACTAGTAGAAAAGGGGGCAATGGTCCAGACAGGGCCAGCCCATTAGTCCCGGTTCAGTCCAGAACCGGGACCAATGGGGGCGTTGGACCCAGTTCGTGAGCCCCGGGGGCCGGCCGGGTCACGTGGACCTTCGATGTTCATACGATACCAACGACGACAATGGTTTTTTTTGTAATTAAGCACGACTTCAACTATTTTAACGTGTATTTTTCATCTTTTCCAATTCGACTAGCTTATCCCATGCTATGCAAGACGCTATGTCTTGGAGAGGATGAGTTTTGAAGACCATGAAAGTATGGAAACCAAAAAAATTCTCCTAAGTACACTTCATGGTGTGGATTTTCAAGTAAAATTGTACAATGCTGAGAGTGTAACCCATTTTGGTTGCAAAAATTGGGAAGCACTTTGCAAGATGTATGGTTTTAATGAGGGTATGTTTGTCACCATGGATCTTGGTGATCCTACAATCGAGCAAGAGAGACCTTCGATTTTTGGGTCCTTGTGGATACACCTCCAATTCTTCCCCCATGTGAGCTTAACATAGTTATTAAGTAATTTATATTGTTTATTTCAAAATAGTTGACATCTTATTTTCATTGACAGCTTATTTTCATTCTTCAAAGAATGTGCGGAAGATGGTAGACAAAACCCACTACACCGATGGCTCCGAATTAACTTATAGGGAGAAAAATCATCTGATCGCATTTTATACTGATCTTGAGAATTACAATGTCTACAATCGAACTCCTCAACATTATGGTCAAAAGGTGCCACTAGTGCACGTGTTGAACTATGGTAACTACCATGGAGATACCCTGGTAAGATTTTTTACTATTACGACATCCATGCATCTTTTTGCACATTTCTAAAACTAGTACATCATTGCTAACTACGAAGTTATTACTATGTTTTTCAACAGATAATCCCGAATGATTGTGTGCCTCATCTGATGTATACGCACGGTACCCTTCATGTTTTGAACATACAACCAGGTCTTCCTACGAATCTAAACTGTCCATACCGGGTTTCTAAAAGAAGTGGAGACATGACAATCAAAGAATGGAAAAAATGTATGGACAGTCGTAAGGAGTTTCTTGGAAGCAAAAGGCAGCGAAGCGCAAGAATTGGAGACATGATGATCTCCATTCTTCATAATGGAGAGTCAGGGTCTATATTATTTTATGCTATTTTATCTTAAGGGTGTTTAGGTCCTACCTGATACTAATGATCATGCGCTAAGAACAATTATGTAGGGTTGGGTTCGATGACTATGAGGATGATGATCGTATGACTTATTATTAATAACGAGTAGAAGTTGTATGATGATGCATGATTAGTAGGACTTGTTATTATATATGATGATGTATGATGCGAGCATGCATGAGTTATTATATCAGTGGGTGAAATGAACATAGCAGCAGCGTTGGTAAACCAAGGACGAAGATATAAGAGAGGACACTTCTCTCTATTAGCTAGCTAATAACAACCTAAAAATAACCCCCAAAACCCCTAAAGCAGCCACTTTTTTTAAAAAAAGAAAAACATCGAGTTTTGGTCCCGGTTGGTGCCACCAACCGGGACCAAAGGCCCCCCTGACTGGGCCCGGCGCACCGGCCACGTGGAGGCACATCTGTCCCGGTTAGTGTTTGAACCAGGACTAAAGGGGGGAGGTATTAGTAACGACCCATTAGTCCCGGTTCATGAACCGGGACTAAAGGCCCTTACGAACCGGGAGAAATGGCCCCTTTTCTGCTAGTGCTAGTAGGGTAGCTACTGATTCCATTGGGCATCATATAAATTTCCAGCAGCTTGGTATGCTGGTGGTTGAGATGGACCAGTAGTGGCAGTGTTTATATACTGAGTGCTGACCAGTCACTAGTAGAAAAAGGGTCAAATGTGAAGCACAATAGTGCCGGTTGGAATTTCAGTCGGCACTAATGTGTACACTAGTGCCGGTTCGTGGCGGCGATCAATAGCACCGGTTCGTGGCGAACCTTTAGTACCGGTTCATGCCACGAACCGGTACTAAAGAGGCTGTGTCAGCCTGCGGTCAGGCTATGGCCCCACCACCACCATTTAGTGCCGGTTCGTACCACGAACCGGTACTAATGAGGTTATGGCAAGCTGTTTTTTAGTCCCACCTCGCGAAGTGAGAGGGACTAGGAGCGGTTTATAAGCCCTGAGTGCAGAGACGATGAAGAAGAGGCTCAATGCTCACGTTGCTTAGTTTCAAGCCTTCAGGAATACGGTAGACTGCATGGAGCTATGCGCAGTGCAGTTTACACTATTCCGAAAGGTTTGAAGCAAATTAACGAGCATTGCACCTCTTTTTTATTTTTAATAACTTATTACAACTCCGGACTTCTTCTGTTATGGCAAAAACTAATTGCACGTCGACATTTCTTTTTTTTAAGTTATAACTCCAGACTTTGACCATCAAGTTTTGCAGAAAAGAAAAGATAGCAGAATAGAAGAAAAACTATAGCTGAAAAGAAAAAAACAAAATAAAAAAACTACTCAGAAATAAATAGAAGAAAATAAATATAGCAGAAAAGAAAAAACTACTCAGAAATAAATAGAAGAAAAAATAAAGCAGAAAAGAAAAAAAATTATATTTGCTATTTTTCAATCGTTTACAAAATGACCATGAAATTGAAAATCACTACAAAATGAACTCTGAAAATGTTGAATTTTGGCAAACTAGATGAAAAACTACTCACAAATAAATAGAAGAAAATAAATATAACAGAAAAGAAAAAACTATACAAAAAACTACGCAGAAATAAGAAGAAGAAGAAGAAGAAGAAGAAGAAGAAGAAGAAGAATAAGAAGAGGAAGAAGAAGGAGGAAGAAGAAGGAGAAGAGGAAGAAGAAGAAGAAGAAGAAGAAGAAGAAGAAGAAGGAGAAGAAGAGGAAGAAGAATGTTGGGGCGCTGCCGTGTGGGCCTGCCAGACCTTGGGTGTGCAAATACATGCCCAGTAGGGCCAGCAGGCTCACAGGGCAGCGCACCCTAGTTAGGCCCAGAAGCCTGCTAAATAGAGGAGTTCGAAAGGGCAGCCGCGGCTGGGTTTATAAAACCAGTGCGGCTGCCCTTCACTCGGTGAGGTGGGACTAAACATAGTGCACTGCGGTGGCAGCGCACAGCCATTAGTACCGGTTGGTGGCTCCAACCGGTACTAATGTGCTGCCCTTTAGTACCGGTTGGAGCCACCAACCGGTACTAAAGGCCCAGTTTCCCGCCGCTTGGGCTGACCAAAATTGGCCTTTAGTACCGGTTGGTGGCTCCAACCGGTACTAAAGGCTCCCCCTATATATATGACACTTACGAAAAATTAGTTATCTCGTCGCCGCTTCGTTCCACTTCTCGCGCGAGAGAGTCTCGATCTCGACGACGACGCCGACGCCGCCGCGCCGCCGTGCCGTCGCCTTCACCGCCCCCGCCGCCCGTCATCATCGTCGCCGCGCGCCCCCGCCGCCCGTCGT
>NC_041387.1:660450934-660479000 GCF_002162155.2 Triticum dicoccoides | reverse complement strand
GAACTAGTTGTATTAATATATAGAACTAGTTTATTTTTAGTAAATGCTTAGTTGAACTAGTTGAATTAATATAACTAGTTTATTTTTTAGTAAATGCTTAGTTGAACTAGTTGAATTAATATATAGAACTAGTTTATTTTTAGTAAATGCTTACTTTGAACTAGTTGAATTAATATAGCTAGTTTATTTTTAGTAAATGTTTGGTTGAACTAGTTGAATTAATATATAGAACTAGTTTATTTTTAGTAAATGCTTAGTTGAACTAATTGAATTAATATGACTAGTTTATTTTTAGTAAATGCTTAGTTGAATTAATAGAAGTAGTTGAATTAATTGAATTAGTAAGTGTTTAATGTTTCGTCTAATATGAACATAGGAAATGTCGTCTGACGACGGAAAAAATTTCATTATGTGCGAATACTGTGAAGACCAGCACGGCCAATGCGACAGAAATTTCCTTGTTGATGGTAGGCGATTCAGCATCAAGCTGGATGAGACTTTCGAATTCGATACAGTAAGTCACAACGACAAGTCTGTTTTCGTAATTAAGCATGACTTATATATGCTTCATTTGCCTGACTTATAATTTTTAATTTTCACTATTCTACTAGCGCATCCCCTGCCATGCAAGAATTTTTGTCTTGGATAAGATAGATTTCAAAGATATGGAAACTATGGAGGTAAAGAGAGCTTACCTGAAAACTAAGCATGATGGTTATACTTTCAACGTCAAAGTATACAATGCACACACGTACACCTATTTTGAATGCAAAACTTGGCAAGCACTCTGCAAGGCTTATGTATTTGAGCCTGGTATGGTTATCACCTTTGATATTTGTCCGGAAGATGATATTGAAGGTAATAGAGACATATGGGTCGATGTGCAGACGCCTTCAGTTCTATCATTATGTGAGTTCTTCTCAACTATATTTTTGTCTTTGATATTGCTTATTGAAAAATAACTGACAACTAATTTCTATTGACAGCTTATCTCCATTCAACCAAACATGTCCGGCGCTTGGTAGAAGGACCTACTACTGTCCCGGCGCTGAACTAAACTGCGAGGAGATAAGTCATTATGTTTCATGGCTTGAGGATCTTCATACTGTCAAGAAAAAATTTCTTCCTGCAATTAGAAATGTTAGTACTCAAAACGTGCGACCAATAGTGATGGTATTGAACTACGGTCACATCTATTTAGGAATGATGGTAAGATATTTACTATTTGTCCTCAGTGCATATTTTGCATACATATTTTTTTGCTAAACTTTCATTGCTAAGTATATTAATTAAGTACTATACGATGTTCTTCAACAAGGACTCTCGATGACAGTTGTGCCTCAGGGGATCGAGACTAAAGGTCAGATGTCAATTGTTAGCTTACGGCCAAGATATCCTGCATTGCACATGAATGCATTCAGGATTTCTAGAAGCGATGAATGCTTAATAGTGAAAGATTGGAGGAAAATTGTTAATGATCGCAGAGAAGTACTAGGGGGCAGCAATGAGAAGCGCAGCCCACGATTAGGAGACAGGTTCATCGGCATGCTCCAGTATGATCAATCAGGAGAGCTATACATGTTCTATGCTATTTTACCAGAGAGAGAGTAGCTAGCAGGAGTGATTTAGCTAGTTCTTCATGCTGCTCTTAATTAGTACTTGTCCTTTCATGTCCGTGTTCTTCGTTCTGAACTTAAGTGATTTACTTTTGTGGTGTTATATATGAACGCTTATAATATCATGACAATCATGTTGAACTCGATGATTGGTTCTACTAGAAATTCTATATATATATATATATATATATATATATATATATATGCATAACGTGTACAATGTGTAGTATCGTAAAATACCAGCAAACAAAAAAGAATTAAAATGGAAACACAAAATTAAATGAAAAAGAAATCATAAAACAAAAAAAACCCCAAACCTTATAGTACCGGTTGGTCTTACCAACCGGTACTAAAGGGCTCCAGGCCCCCGGAGCTGGCTCGTGCCACGTGGTTGTCCTTTAGCACCGGTTCGTGCTGAACCGGTACTAAAGGGGGGGGGGGGCTTTAGTGACCACAATTTAGTGCCGGTTATGTAACCGGCACTAAAGGGCCTTACGAACCGGTGCTATTGCCCGGTTCTGCACTAGTGAGTAACAAGGTTGTAAGTGTGTGGAGTGTATATAGAAGTAGTAATAGGGGCAGAATACCAACTATTTCCATAAAATACCAACGTGGGAGATTGTACAACTACACTTGTACTTGCAGGGATCAATCTGAACTAATTATGCATGGGAATTTCCTTCTGTTTTTCAGTGTTAACTCTAGTGTTGTCAGTAAACAGATTGATAGTTGGCATTTCTGTTGTTAAACCTTGCACAAGAGAGGAGGGAATGGAGCTGTGTGTTGTGAATTCGTGCTCCAAATTCCTTGTGACAGGAGGTATTGAGACTGTCACTGCAATCATATCTGTCACATGTATGAGAGGTGGTGCTCCAGGAACATACTTGCCCGTACACACTTGGGGTGGAATAACTGTTGTGACAACTTCAGTTTTCTGGATATTTAGGGTCATGTTCTACAAGATAAGCTGTAGTGTGTTTTGAATTTCAGCATTCGTATCAGATAACTTTGAGCGCAGTTGAGTTACTTCTTGCTTTAGCTCTTGCAGTCTGTATAAGCTCGATGGGAACAAGGAGGTGATAGCCATGTGGTTCTCAAATTATTCTGGATCTTTATCCTCGTGTTGTGTTGCTACAGATGATCGGTCAAACTCCTGCTGAATGTTATGTACTCCTGAACTAAATACGCTACTGTCTCTCTGTCTATTCATGCCTCGCTCCCGAACTGGGCTCATTTAGCTACCGAACTGGCCCTTATTTGGGCTATTTTTCTATCTGGGCTGATTGACGTGCACTTGGAAAGATGGAACGTTCAACAACCGTTGGATCAGGAAGGGTGGGCATCCATGAGGGGAAAGGTAGAGGCTGCCTTTTTTTAGGGGAAGGCCTTCACGACTAGCTTTATTAACTTAAATCACACTTTCCTTGTTTGTTAATAAAGATAAAATAAAACTTGGAGGTGTATCCGACCACAATATCGGTAGATTAGACCTCCCAAAACAAGCTAGCTCATGGGCAACCATGTTCGACTCCCTATCACAATGTTCAATAAGGACTTTCCCGAAACTGGCAAGTAGACTTTGACATTCATTGAGGATCTGTGTAGCCACCAACAAGTAACCCTCCTTTCTATTCTGTGCATCAAGAACAGATGTTTTCAGTTTGGACCACAACCTTCTCACATCCCCGACTCTAAATTAGCAAAATTCCTTGACGCGGTGCTTCCTATTCAGTATTAACCACGTCAACTACATGTTCCATTCGAGAAACAGTTGTTGCAATAAAGGCTCCCGTGTGATCATGAATGAGAGCTCCACAAGAACCACTGTTTTTATCATCAGGGAAAGACACATCCACGTTAAGGATTTGGAACCAGACAATGTTTTTTTCCTGTTATTCCGGAGAATAGTTTTCTCTGTTTTCCCTGTTGTGTGTACAAAGTTCAGAGACAGAGCGTGTATAGACAAAGCTGTACGATTAGGCGTCTGTACTTGTTCTCCCTTTACTAACTCTCGTCTCTGCCACCATAGGTCGTAGCAAAGTCGAAGCAATAATTTTCGGAATCTCAATCATATCAGCATAAGTACGCTGTGTTCGGTAACGTTGCATGGGAATCAAAAAAAATTCCTACGAACACCCAAGATCTATCTAGTAGAAGCATAGCAATGAGAGGGGAGAGTGTGTCTACGTACCCTCGTGGACCGAAAGTGGAAGCGTATATAACGCGGTTGATGTAGTTGGATGACACTTTCGAGTTTAGCACACATGCGGCTTGATGACGTCTCCTCCTCCTTGATCGAGCAAGAGAAGGTAGAGAAGTAGATGGGATCACAACCAGCACGATGGTACAATACCTAAAAAGTTGAGAACTTTTCCGGAACCCTGAAAACAAGTTTCCATATATAAATCTTTACCTCCCAAACATTCCGAGACTCCTCATTACATCCGGGATCTCGTCTAGGACTATGAAAAACATTCGTTACCAATCATGAAATATCCCAATACTACTCTAGCATCAATGAATGTTAAGCGTGCGACCCTGCGGGTTCGGGAATCATGTAGTCATGACCGAGACACCTCTCCGGTCAATAACCAATAGCGAGACCTGGATGCCCATATTGGTTCCTACATTTTCCACGAAGATCTTTTATCGATTGAGCCACGATGTCAAGGAATCAGTTAATCCCGTATGCAATTCCTTTTGTCCGGTGATATGTTACTTGCCCGAGATTCGATCATCGGTATCTCATACCTAGTTCAATCTCGTTACCGAGAAGTCTCTTTACTCGTTCCGTAATACAAGATCATGCGACTAACTCCTTAGTCACATTGCTTGCAAGCTACTTGTGATGTTGTATTACTGAGAGGGCCCAGAGATACCTTTCCGTCAAACGGAGTTACAAATTGATACGTCTCCAACGTATCTATAATTTTTTATTCTTCCATGCTATTATATTACCCGTTTTGGATGTTTATGGGCTTTACTTTACACTTCTATATCATTTTTGGGAGTAACCTACTAACCGGAGGCCCAACCCGAATTGCTGTTTTTTTGCCTATTTCGGTGTTTCGAAGAAAAGGAATATCAAACGGAGTCCAAACGGAATGAAACCTTCAGGAGCGATCTTTTTGGAACAAACGTGATCCAGAGGACTTGGAGTGGAAGTCAAGAAACAAGCGAGGCAGCCACGAGGGTGCCCGGCGCGCCCCTAGGGCTGGCGCGCCCCCCACCCTCGTGGGTCCCTCGAGCGTCCACCGACCTACTTCTTCCTCCTATATATAGCCATGTACCCCGAAAACATCAGAATCGACCACGAAAAACTTTTTCCACCACCGTAACCTTCTATATCCGCAAGATCTTATCTTGGAGCCTTCACCGGCGCTCCGCCTGAGGGGGAATCAACCACGGAGGGCCTCTACATCATCTCCAAGGCCTCTTCGATGAGTTGTGAGTAGTATACCACAGACCTTCGGGTCCATAGTTATTAGCTAGATGGCTTCTTCTCTCTCTTTTAATCTCAATACAAAGTTCTCCTCGATCTTCTTGGAGATCTATTCGATGTAACTCTTTTTGCGGTGTGTTTGTCGAGATCCGATGAATTGTGGGTTTATGATCAAGTTTATATATGCGAAATATTTGAATCTCCACTGAATTCTTTTATGTGTGATTAAGTTATCTTTGCAAGTCTCTTTGAATCATCAGTTTGGTTTGGCCTACCAGATTGATCTTTCTTGCAATGGGAGAAGTGCTTAGCTTTGGGTTCAATCTTGCGGTGTCCTTTCCCAGTGACAGCAGGGGCAGCAAGGCACGTATTGTATTGTTGCCATCGAGGATAAAAAGATGGGGTTTATATCATATTGCATGAGTTTATCCCTCTACATCATGTCATCTTTCTTAATGCGTTACTCTGTTCTTTATGAACTTAATACTCTAGATGCAGGTAGGAGTCGGTCGATGAGTTTATCCCCGGGTCTATCTCTTATCATATAAGCTTTCAATCTACTTTTATTTGCATCTTTACTTTTCTAATCTATATTATAAAATACCAAAAATATATTTATATTATCTCTATCAGATCTCACTTTCGCAAGTGGCCTTGAAGGGATTGACAACCCCTTTATTGCGTTGGTTGCGAGTTCTTGTTTGTTTGTGTAGGTGCGTGGGACTTTTGAGGAGCCTCCTACTGGATTGATACCTTGGTTCTCAAAAACTGAGGGAAATACTTACGCTACTATTGCTGCATCACTCTTTTCTCTTCAAGGAAAACCAACGCAAGCTCAAGACGTAGCACAAATCCCAGTCTCAATCCATGCCAATCCAATAGACACCCTCGGAGATACCTATAGAGCACCTTTATGGTCATCAGTTACGAAGTGATGTTTGATATCACACAAGGTATTCCCCGGTATCTTGGAGTTGCATGATCTCATGGTCGAAGGAACAGATACTTGACATGAAAAAAGCTATAGCAAATAATTTAAACTATATGATGCTAAGCTTACAGTTGGGTCTAGTCCATCACATCATTCTCCTACTGATGTAATCCCGTTATCAAATGACAACTCATGTCTATGGTTAGGAAACCTTAAGCATCTTTTATCAACGAGCTAGTCTAGTAGAGGCATAGTAGGGACACAATGTAGTTTATGTATTCACACATGTATTTAAGTTTCCGTCAATACAATTCTAGCATGAATAATAAACATTTGTCATGAAGAAGGAAATATGATAATAACCAATTTATTATTGCCTATAGGGCATATTTCCAACAACCTCCCATTTTTACTAGAGTCAATAATATAGTTTACATAGTTATGAATCTAACACCCATGGAGTCTTGGTGTTGATCATGTTTTGCTCGTGCAAGAGGTTTAGTCAATAGGTCATCCATATCCAGATCCTTATGTACTATGCAAAGTTCTATGTCTCCATCCTTAACATAATTACAAATGGAGTTGAAGCGGAGCTTGATGTGCTTGGTTCTCTTGTGAAAGTTGGGCTCCTTGGCAATGGCAATAGCTCCAGTGTTGTCACAAAAGATAGTCATTGGATCCGATGCACTAGGTATTACACCCAGATTGGATATGAACTCCTTCATCCAGGCTCGCTCTTGCGCTGCTTTCGAAGCAGCTATATACTCCGCTTCACATGTAGCTCCTGCCACGACACTCTGCTTGGAACTGCACCAACTGACCGCTCCACCATTAAATATAAATACGTATCCAGTTTGAGACTTAGAGTTACCCGGATCTGTGTCGAAGCTAGCATCGACGTAACCCTTTACGATGAGCTCTTCATCACCTCCATAAACGAGAAACATGTCCTTAGTCCTTTTCAGGTACTTCGGGATATTCTTGACCACTGTCCAGTGATCTACTCCTGGGTCACTTTGGTACCTCCCTGCCAGACTTATGGCAAGGCACACATCAGGTCTGGTACACAGCATGGCATACATAATACAGCCTATAGCTGAGGCATACAGAATGACTTTCATCCTTTCTCTTTCTTCTGCCGTGGTCGGGCTTTGAGTGTTACTCACACCTTGCAATATAGGCAAGAACCCTTTCTTTGATCCATTTTGAACCTTTTCAAAACTTTGTCAAGGTATGTGCTTTGTGAAACTCCTCAGTTAGTCCATTTAGTTTTTGTTTTAGTGCTTTATACATTACAATTTTTTGTTGTTGTGGTGTTCATGTTCTTGAGCTTGCATGTCAAATATTTATGGTCCAAAGTAGTCTTTGTTGGGGAACGTTGCATGGAAAATAAAAAAAAATTATACGCACACGCAATGATCTATCCATGGAGATGCATAGCAACGAGGGGTGGGGGTGTTTGTACGTACCCTCGTAGACCGTAAGCGGAAGCGTTTGACAACGCGGTCGATGTAGTCGAACTTTCTTCGCGATCCAACCGAACGTACGACACCTCCGCATTCAGCTCACGTTCAGCTCGATGACGTCCACGCCTTATATATTGATCCAGCAAGACGGCGAGGTAGTGGATGAGTTCCAGCAGCACGACGGCGTGGTGATGGTGATGGTGAAGTTATCTCCGCACGGCTTCGCCTAAGCACTACGAAAATATGACCGAGGGTGTAAACAGCGGAGGGGGGCGCTGCACATGGCTAAGATTATGCCGTGGGTGTGTGGCGCCCCTCCCTCATGTATATATAGGTGGAGAGAGGGAGGAGCAGTCAAGGGGGGCGCCCCAAGTAGGCCGAATCCTACTTGGGGTCCTCCCAAAGGTGCCCCCACCTTATTTGCCGTAGGAGAAAGAGGAAAGGGGGAATACAAGGAAAGGGGAGGCCGAGTCCCCTTCCTTCCTTCCTCCCACTTGGCCGGATGCATTGGGGGATGCGCGAGCCCGTTGTGGGATGGTGTGCTCCTCCGTCATGGCCCAAGGCCCATTGTCCTCCTAGGGTGCCTGGTACCCCCTTCGATACTCTGATGACTATCCAGTTTTCCCCAAAACATTTACGGTGTCCGAATACCATCATCCTATATATAAATCTTTACCTCTCGACCATTTCGAGACTCCTCGTAATGTCCGTGATCTCATTCGGGACTCCGAGCAATATTCGATCACCTAATCATATAACTCATATAACACTATATCATCAACGAACGTTAAGCATGCGGAACCTACGGGTTCGAGAACTATGTAGACATCACCGAGACACTTCTCCGGTCAATAACCAATAGCGGAACCTGGATGCTCATATTGGATCCCACATATTCTATGAACATCTTTATCGGTCAAACCATTATGACGACATACATAATTCCCTTTGTCCATCTGTATGTTATTTGCCCGAGATTCGATCGTCGGTATCTTCATACCTAGTTCAATCTCATTACCGGCAAGTCTCTTTACTCGTTCCGTAATACACCATATTGTAACTAACTCATTAGTCATTTTTCTTGCAAGGCTACTTATGATGTGTATTACCGAGAGGGCCTAGAGATACCTCTTTGATACTCAGAGTGACAAATCCTAATCTCGATTTATGCCAACTTAACAAACACCTTTGGAGATACATGTAGAGCATCTTTATGATCACCCAGTTATGTTGTGATGTTTGATAGCACACAAGGTATTCCTCCGATATTCGGGATTTGCATAATCTCATAGTCAAAGGAATATGTATTTGACATGAAGAAACTAGTAGCAATAAACTGAACTATCAATATGCTAAGCTAACGGATGGGTCTTGTCCATCACATCATTCTCCTAATGATGTAATCTCATTCAACAAATGACAACACATGTCCATGGTTAGGGAACCTTAACCATCTTTGATCAATGAGCTAGTCCAATAGAGGCTTACTAGGGACGCAGTATTTTGTCTATGTATCCACACATGTATCAAGTTTCCAGTTAATACAATTCTAGCATGAATAATAAACATTTATCATGAAATATAAAATAACAACTTTATTATTACCTCTAGGGCATATTTCCTTCAGTCTCCCACTTGCACTAGAGTAAATAATCTAGATTACATTGTGATGAATCTAACACCCATTGAGTCTTGGTGCTGATCATGTTTGCTCGTGGAAGAGGCTTAGTCAACAAGTCTGCTACATTCATATCCGTATGTATTTTGCAAATCGCTATGTCTTCGTCCTTGACCTTTTCACGAATGGAGTTGAAGCGTCTCTTGATGTGTTTGGTTCTCTTGTGAAACCTGGATTCCTTCGCCAAGGCAATTGCTCCAGTGTTGTCACAAAAGATTTTCATTGGACCCGATGCACTGGGTATAATGCCCAGATCGGATATAAACTCCTTCATCCAGACTCCTTCATGTGCTGCTTCCGAAGAAGGTATGTGTTGGAAATATGCCCTAGAGGCAATAATAAATTAGTTATTATTATATTTCCTTGTTCATGATAACCGTTTATTATCCATGCTATAATTGTATTGACAGGAAACTCAGATACATGTGTGGGTACATAGACAACACCATGTCCCTAGTAAATCTCTAGTTGACTAGCTCATTGATCAATAGATGGTTACGGTTTCCTGACCATGGACATTGGATGTCGTTGATATCGGGATCACATCATTAGGAGAATGATGTGATGGACATGACCCAATCCTAAGCCTAGAACAAAGATCATGTAGTTCGTATGCTAAAGCTTTTCTAATGTCAAGTATCATTTCCTTAGACCATGAGATTGTGCAACTCCCGGATACCATAGGAATGCTTTGGGTGCACCAAACATCACAACACAATTGGGTGACTATAAAGGTGCACTACGGGTATCTCCTAAAGTGTCTGTTGGGTTGGCACAAATCGAGACTAGGATTTGTCACTCCGTGTGATGGAGAGGTATCTCTGGGCCCACTCGGTAGGACATCATCATAATGTGCACAATGTGATCAAAGAGTTGATCGCGGGATGATGTGTTACGGAACGAGTAAAGAGACTTGCCGGTAACGAGATTGAACAAGGTATCGGTATACCGACGATCGAATCTCGGGCAAGTACAATACTGTTAGACAAAGGGAATTGTATACGGGATCGATTGAGTCCTTGACATCGTGGTTCATCCGATGAGATCATCGTGGAACATGTGGGAGCCAACATGGGTATCCAGATCCCGCTGTTGGTTATTGACTGAAGAACGTCTCGGTCATGTCTGCATGGTTCCCGAACCCGTAGGGTCTACACACTTAAGGTTCGATGACGCTAGGGTTATAAAGGAAGTTTGTATGTGGTTACCGAATGTTGTTCGGAGTCCTGGATGAGATCTCAGACGTCACGAGGAGTTCCGGAATGGTCCGTAGGTAAAGATTTATATATGGGAAGTCCTGTTTTGGTCACCGGAAAAGTTTCGGGTTTGTTCGGTAACATACCGGGACCACCGGGAGGGTCCCGGGGGTCCACCAAGTGGGGCCACCATGCCTGGAGGGCTGCATGGGCCAAGTGTGGGAGGGGACCAGCCCCAGGTGGGCTGGTGCGCCCCCCCACAAGGGCCCAAGGCGCCTAGGGTTTGGGGCGGGGGTGCCTCCACCTAACTTGGGGGGCAAGTTTCCCCCTCTTCCCCCCTTGGCCGCCCCCTAGATGGGATCTAGGGCTGGCCTCCGCTCCTAGGGGTGGAAACCTAGGTGGAGGCGCAGCCCCCTCTCCCCCCTATATATAGTGGAGGCAAAGGAGCAGCCTCACACACGAAGTTCTTCTCCTGTTGGCGCAACCCTACCTCTCTTTCTCCTCCTCTCCCGCGGTGCTTGGCGAAGCCCTATAGGATTGCCACGCTCCTCCATCACCACCAAGCCATTGTGCTACTGCTGGATGGAGTCTTCCTCAACCTCTCCCTCTCTCCTTGCTGGATCAAGGCATGGGAGACGTCACCGGGCTGTACGTGTGTTGAATGCGGTGTTGGGGAACATTGCAGAAAATTAAAATTTTTCCTACGGTTTCACCAAGATCCATCTATGAGTTCATCTAAGCAACGAGTCATAAGAGAGAGATTGCATCTACATACCACTTGTAGATCGCGTGCGGAAGCGTTCAAGAGAACGGTGATGATGGAGTCGTACTCGCCGTGATCCAAATCACAGATGACCAAGTGCCGAACGGACAGCACCTCCGCGTTCAACACACGTATGGAGCGGATGACGTCTCCTCCTTCTTGATCCAGCAAGGGGGAAGGACAGGTTGATGAAGATCCAGCAGCACAACGGCATGGTGGTGGATGCAGCAGGACTCCGGCAGGGCTTCGCCAAGCTGCTGTGGGAGGAGGAAGAGGTGTAGCAGGGGGAGGGAGGCACCAAGACACAGGGTGCGGCTGCCCTCCCCTTTTCCCTCCTTTATATAGGCCCCCAGGGAGGGCGCCGGCCCTGGGAGATCTAATCTCCCAAGGGGGGCGGCGGCCAGAGGGTTGGAGTGCCCCCCAAGGCAAGTGGGGCGCCCCCCCACCTAGGGTTTCCAACCCTAGGCGCAGGAGGGGCCCAAGGGGGGGCGCACCAGCCCACTAGGGGCTGGTTCCCCTCCCACTTCAGCCCACGGGGGCCTCCGGGATAGGTGGCCCCACCCGGTGGACCCCAGGGACCCTTCCGGTGGTCCCGGTACAATACCCGGTGACCCCGAAACTTTCCCGATGGCCGAAACAGCACTCCCTATATATAATTCTTTACCTCCGGACCATTCCGGAACTCCTCATGACATCCGAGACTCCGAACAACATTCGGTTTGCGGCATACTCATATTCATACAACCCTAGCGTCACCAAACCTTAAGTGTGTAGACCCTACGGGTTCGGGAGACATGCAGACATGACCGAGACGACTCTTCGGTCAATAACCAACAGCAGGATCTGGATACCCATGTTGGCTCCCACATACTCCTCGATGATCTCCGATTCAAGCAACCCCGTATACTATCCCCTTTGTCAGACGGTATGTTACTTGCCCGAGATTCGATCGTCGGTATCCCAATACCTCGTTCTATCTCGTTATCGGCAAGTCACTTTACTCGTACCGTAATGCATGATCCCGTGACCAGACACTTGGTCACTTTGAGCTCATTATGATGATGCACTACCGAGTGGGCCCAGTGATACCTCTCCATAATATGGAGTGACAAATCCCAGTCTCGATCCGTGTCAACCCAACAGACACTTTCGGAGATACCTGTAGTGCACCTTTATAGTCACCCAGTTACGTTGTGACGTTTGGTACACCCAAAGCACTCCTACGGTATCCGGGAGTTACACGATCTCATGGTCTAAGGAAGAGATACTTGACATTGGAAAAGCTCTAGCAAAACGAACTACACGATCTTGTGCTATGCTTAGGATTGGGTCTTGTCCATTACATCATTCTCCTAATGATGTGATCCCGTTATCAACGACATCCAATGTCCATAGTCAGGAAACCATGACTATCTGTTGATCAACGAGCTAGTCAACTAGAGGCTCACTAGGGACGTATTGTGGTCTATGTATTCACACATGTATTACGATTCCGGATAATACAATTTTAGCATGAATAAAAGACAATTATCATGAACAAGGAAATATAATAATAATCCTTTTATTATTGCCTCTAGGGCATATTTCCAACAGTCTCCCACTTGCCCTAGAGTCAATAATCTAGTTACATTGTGATGAATCGAACACCCATAGAGTTCTGGTGTTGATCATGTTTTGCTCGCGGAAGAGGTTTAGTCAATGGATCTGCGACATTCAGATCCGTATGTACTTTGCAAATATCTATGTCTCCATCTTGAACATTTTCACGGATGAAGTTGAAACGACGCTTGATGTGCCTGGTCTTCTTGTGAAACCTGGGCTCCTTGGCAAGGGCAATAGCTCCAGTGTTGTCACAGAAGAGTTTGATCGGCCCCAACGCATTGGGTATGACTCCTAGGTCGGTGATGAACTCCTTCACCCAAATTGCTTCATGCCCTGCCTCCGAGGCTGCCATGTACTCCGCTTCACATGTAGATCCCGCCACGACGCTCTGCTTGCAGCTGCACCAGCTTACTGCCCCACCATTCAACATATACACATATCCGGTTTGTGACTTAGAATCATCCAGATCTGTGTCGAAGCTAGCGTCGACCTAACCCTTTACGACGAGCTCTTCGTCACCTCCATAAACGAGAAACATGTCCTTTGTCCTTTTCAGGTACTTCAAGATATTCTTGACCGCTGTCCAGTGTTCCTTGCCGGGATTACTTTGGTACCTTCCTACCAAACTTACGACAAGGTTTACATCAGGTCTGGTACACAGCATGGCATACATAATAGATCCTATGGCTGAGGCATAGGGGATGACACTCATCTCTTCTTTATCTTTTGCCGTGGTCGGGCATTGAGCCGAGCTCAATCTCACACCTTGCAATACAGGCAAGAACCCTTTCTTGGACTGATCCATTTTGAACTTCTTTAAAATCTTATCAAGGTATGTGCTTTGTGAAAGACCTATGAGGCGTCTCGATCTATCCCTATAGATTTTGATGCCTAATATGTAAGCAGCTTCTCCAAGGTCCTTCATTGAAAAACACTTATTCAAGTAGGCCTTAATGCTGTCCAAGAATTCTATATCGTTTCCCATCAAAAGTATGTCATCTACATATAATATGAGAAATGCTACAGAGCTCCCACTCACTTTCTTGTAAACGCAGGCTTCTCCATGAGTCTGCATAAACCCAAACGCTTTGATCATCTCATCAAAGCGAATGTTCCAACTCCGAGATGCTTGCACCAGCCCATAAATGGATCGCTGGAGCTTGCATACTTTGTTAGCATTCTTAGGATCGACAAAACCTTCCGGCTGCATCATATACAGCTCTTCCTTAAGATAACCGTTAAGGAATGCCGTTTTGACGTCCATCTACCATATCTCATAATCATAGTATGCGGCAATTGCTAACATAATTTGGACGGACTTAAGCTTTGCTACGGGAGAGAAAGTCTCATCGTAGTCAATCCCTTGAACTTGTCGATAACCCTTAGCGACAAGTCGAGCTTTATAGATGGTGACTTTACCATTCGCGTCCGTCTTCTTCTTAAAGATCCATTTATTTTCTATCGCTCGCCGATCATCGGGCAAGTCAGTCAAAGTCCATACTTTGTTTTCATACATGGATTCTATCTCGGATTGCATGGCTTCTAGCCATTTGTTGGAATCTGGGCCCGCCATCGCTTCTTCATAGTTTGAAGGTTCACCGTTGTCTAACAACATGATTTCCAGGACAGGGTTGCCATACCACTCTGGTGTGGAACATGTCCTTGTGGACCTACGAAGTTCAGTAGCAACTTGATCTGAAGTACCTTCACTACGGGAAACAACTAATTTGCCGTCAGTAGGCAGCTTTGCCGTCAGCTTTTCGTCGGGCAAGACGGCAAAGAAAGGGTTTGCCGTCATCAGTAGATGGCAAAGAAAAACTGACGGTAAAATATACTTTGCCGTCTGAAAAAAAATACAGACGGCGAAGAGCTCACTTTGCCGTCTGCAAGAAGAAACACAGACGGCAAACATCTTTGCCGTCTACATTTTATGTTACAGACGGCAAAATATACACTTTGCCGTCTGTAATAAAAAATGTAGACGGCAAAGAAGAAGCACATCCCACGGATCGATCCCACGGATCGATGACGTGTCAGCCCATCCAAAACCCACCAGCCCCACCTACCCATCCTGACACACGCACTACCTAGCCAGTCCCACCCACCCACTAACCCATGCCCCACCCCACCCACCCATGCACACTACACACCACACAACACATCCAGCCCACATCCATGGCTGGTGCTGGCGAGCAGGGAGGCAGCGGCCCCGCCTCTACTCACCACCGGCGCGGCCAGCCCCGCCTCCAGTCGCCTCTGGTCCAGCCGGCCCCCTCCATCGCTCGTCGGCTCCGTTGTGCCGGCCCGGTGCCCCTCCAGCGCGGTCGGCCCCGCCTCCAGTCACCTCCGGCGTGGTCGGCCCTGCCTCCAGTCACTTCTGGCGCGCCGGCCTGTCGCCCATCGCCTCCACTGTGCCGGCCAGGTGCCCCGTCGCCCAGGCGCGGTCGGCCCGTCTCCCCTTGCCTCCGCCGTGCCGGCCTCCCGTCGCCACCTCCACTAGAAGCGTCCGCCGCCCATCGACCACGAACTCCCACCAGCCGGCCACCATACACCGCGGCCCAAGCTCTTCTCCCTTTCCTCATTTATTTCCCTCTCACAAGAAGTTCTCTCTTCCACAGGAGCTGGCCATGGAGGTCCTTCACGCTGCCGCCGCCCGAGCTCTTGAAGTCGTGCACGACCCTGCAGATCCGGTCGAGGTCGAGCAGCCATCGCCGGATCTGATGCCCGTGACCCCGCCGGACCTCCCTGCCTCTCCATGTCAGCACTGCCGCATCCCAGCCACACCGCCGACACTGCCTTGCCCAGGAGAAGACGAAGACTTGATTGCTTTTTTACAATTTTTTGTAAGGTTCTTCTTGCAAGAAAGAAGGACTCATTTATTGTTTTTCTATGTGGAGGTCCTTCATGTAAAGTGTAAACATTGCATATGTATAAGCACTTAAGCAGTTCCTTGATCGTATGTTTCCTTCACCCCGTATGTTTCTTCAGTCCAGATGTGCATTGTGTATGGATATTGTGTACAGATTAGATATATTTTTTTATTAAAAAATCTTTGCTTTGCCGTCTGGGCATACAAGGAAGACATCAAAGACATAGCGTAACTGACGGCAAAGTACTTGACGCCGTCCGTCAACGCGACCGCTCCGTCTGTTGGCATATTTCACCGTCTAGCTAGTCTGCTGACGGCAAACCATATTGACAGACGGCAAACTCTTTGCCGTCATCTCGACAAACAGCAGACGGCAAAGTATTCTTTGTCGATTTATTTTTGCCATCTGACTTTGTCGTCTGCTTCCTGACGGCAAAGTCTTTGCCGTCTGTGATCCACAGACGGCAAATTACCTCTTTCCTGTAGTGCTTGATCATCATCATTAATTTCCTCTCCAGTCGGTGTAGGCACCACAGGAACATTTTCCTGAGCTGCACTACTTGCTGGTTCAAGAGGTAGTACTTCATCGAGTTCTACTTTCCTCCCACTTACTCCTTTCGAGAGAAACTCTTTTTCCAGAAAGGATCCGTTCTTGGCAAAAAAGATCTTGCCCTCGGATCTTAAGTAGAAGGTATACCCAATGGTTTCCTTAGGGTATCCTATGAAGACGCATTTTTCCGACTTGGGTTCGAGCTTTTCAGGTTGTAGTTTCTTGACATAAGCATCGCATCCCCAAACTTTTAGAAACGATAGCTTAGGTTTCTTCCCAAACCATAATTCATACGGTGTCGTCTCAACGGAATTAGATGGTGCCCTATTTAAAGTGAACGTAGCTATCTCTAGAGCGTATCCCCAAAATGATAGCGGTAAATCGGTAAGAGACATCATAGATCGCACCATATCCAATAGAGTGCGATTACGACGTTCGGACACACCGTTACGCCGAGGTGTTCCAGGCGGCGTGAGTTGTGAAACGATTCCACATTTTCTTAAGTGTGTACCAAATTCGTGACTTAAATATTCTCCTCCACGATCTGATCGTAAGAATTTTATCTTTCGGTCACGTTGATTCTCTACTTCATTCTGAAATTCCTTGAACTTTTCAAAGGTCTCAGACTTGTGTTTCATCAAGTAGACATACCCATATCTACTTAAGTCATCAGTGAGAGTGAGAACATAACGATATCCTCCGCGAGCCTCAACGCTCATTGGACCACACACATCAGTATGTATGATTTCCAATAAGTTGGTTGCTCGCTCCATTGTTCCGGAGAACAGAGTCTTGGTCATTTTGCCCATGAGGCATGGTTCGCATGTGTCAAATGATTCATAATCGAGAGACTCTAAAAGTCCATCAGCATGGAGCTTCCTCATGCGCTTGACACCAATGTGACAAAGGCGGCAGTGCCACAAGTATGTGGGACTATCGTTATCAACTTTACATCTTTTGGTATTCACACTATGAATATGTGTAACATTACGTTCGAGATTCATTAAGAATAAACCATTGACCATCGAGGCATGACCATAAAACATATCTCTCATATAAATAGAACAACCATTATTCTCGGATTTAAATGAGTAGCCATCTCGCATCAAATGAGATCTAGATACAATGTTCATGCTCAAACTTGGCACTAAACAACAATTATTGAGGTTTAAAACTAATCCCATAGGTAAATATAGAGGTAGCGTGCCGACGGAGATCACATCGACCTTGGAACCATTCCCGACACGCATCGTCACCTCGTCCTTCGCCAGTCTCCGCTTATTCCGCAGCTCGTGCTGTGAGTTACAAATATGAGCAACGACACCGGTATCAAATACCCAGGAGTTACTACGAGTACTGGTAAGGTACACATCAATTACATGTATATCACATATACCTTTAGTGTTGCCGGCCTTCTTGTCCGCTAAGTATTTGGGGCAGTTCCGCTTCCAGTGACCCTTCCCTTTGCAATAAAAGCACTCAGTCTCAGGCTTGGGTCCATTCTTTGACTTCTTCCCGGCAACTGGCTTACCGGGCGGGCAACATCTTTGCCGTCCTTCTTGAAGTTCTTCTTACCCTTGCCCTTCTTGAACTTAGTGGTCTTATTGACCATCAACACTTGATGTTCTTTCTTGATTTCAACCTCTGCTGACTTCAGCATTGAAAATACTTCAGGAATGGTCTTCACCATCCCCTGCATATTGTAGTTCAGCACAAAGCTCTTGTAGCTTGGTGGGAGCGACTGAAGGATTCTGTCAATGACCGCCTCATCCGGGAGGTTGATCTCCAGCTGGGACAGGCGCTTGTGCAACCCAGACATTTTGAGTATGTGCTCACTGACATAACTGTTTTCCTCCATCTTACAACTATAGAACTTGTCGGAGACTTCATATCTCTCGACCCGGGCATGAGCTTGAAAAACCATTTTCAGCTCCTCGAACATCTCATATGCTCCGTGTTGCTCAAAACGCTTTTGGAGCCCCGGTTCTAAGCTGTAAAGCATGCCGCACTGAACGAGGGAGTAATCATCAGCACGCGATTTCCAAGTGTTCATAATGTCTTGGTTCTCTGGGATGGGTGCTTCACCTAGCGGTGCATCTAGGACATAATCTTTCTTGGCTGCTATGAGGATGATCCTCAGGTTCCGGACCCAGTCCGAATAGTTGCTGCCATCATCTTTCAGCTTGGTTTTCTCTAGGAATGCGTTGAAGTTCATGTAGACATGAGCGTTGGCCATTTGATCTACAAGACATATTTTGCAAATACTTTAGACTAAGTTCATGATAATTAAGTTCATCTAATCAAATTATTTAATGAACTCCCACTTAGATTGACATCCCTCTAGTCATCTAAGTGTTACATGATCCGAGTCGACTAGGCCGTGTCCGATCATCACGTGAGATGGACTAGTCATCATCGGTGAACATCTCCATGTTGATCGTATCTTCCATACGACTCATGTTCGACCTTTCGGTCTCTTGTGTTCCGAGGCCATGTCTGTACATGCTAGGCTCGTCAAGTTAACCCTAAGTGTTTCTGCATGTGTAAAACTGTCTTACACCCGTTGTATGTGAACGTAAGGATCTATCACACCCGATCATCACGTGGTGCTTCGAAACGACGAACTTTAGCAACGGCGCACAGTTAGGGGGAACACTTTCTTGAAATTATTATAAGGGATCATCTTATTTACTACCGTCGGTCTAAGTAAACAAGATGCATAAACATAATAAACATCACATGCAATTATATAAAGTAGTGACATGATATGGCCAATATCATATAGCTCCTTCGATCTCTATCTTCGGGGCTCCATGATCATCTTCGTCACCGGCATGACACCATGATCTCCATCATCATGATCTCCATCATCGTGTCTTCATGAAGTTGTCACGCCAACGACTACTTCTACTTCTATGGCTAACGCGTTTATCAATAAAGTAAAGTAATTTACATTGCGTTCTTCAATGACACGCAGGTCATACAAAAATAAAGACAACTCCTATGGCTCATGTCGGTTGTCATACTCATAGACATGCAAGTCGTGATTCCTATTACAAGAACATGATCTCATACATCACAATATATCATTCACCATTTATCACAACTTCTGGCCATATCACATCACATGACAATTGCTGCAAAAACAAGTTAGACGTCCTCTAATTGTTGTTGCATCTTTTACGTGGCTGCAATTGGGTTCTAGCAAGAATGTTTTCTTACCTACGAATAACCACAACGTGATTTTGTCAACTTCTATTTACCCTTCATAAGGACCCTTTTCGTCGAATCCGCTCCAACTAAAGTAGGAGAGACAGACACCCGCTAGCCACCTTATGCAACTAGTGCATGTCAGTCGGTGGAACCTGTCTCACGTAAGCGTACGTGTAAGGTCGGTCCGGGCCGCTTCATCCCACAATACCGCTGAAGCAAGAAAATACTAGTTGCGGCAAGCAAGTTGACAAGATCTACACCTAGAACAAAATTGTGTTCTACTCATGCAATAGAGAACTACGCATAGACCTCGCTCATGATGCCACTGTTGGGGAACGTTGCAGAAAATTAAAATTTTTCCTACGGTTTCACCAAGATCCATCTATGAGTTCATCTAAGCAATGAGTCATAGGAGAGAGATTGCATCTACATACCACTTGTAGATCGCGTGCGGAAGCGTTCAAGAGAACGGTGATGATGGAGTCGTACTCGCCGTGATCCAAATCACCGATGACCAAGTGCCGAACGGACAGCACCTCCGCATTCAACACACGTACAGAGCGGATGATGTCTCCTCCTTCTTGATCCAGCAAGGGGGAAGGAGAGGTTGATGAAGATCCAGCAGCACAATGGCGTGGTGGTGGATGCAGCAGGACTCCGGCAGGGCTTCGCCAAGCTGCTGCGGGAGGAGGAAGAGGTGTAGCAGGGGGAGGGAGGCGCCACGACACAGGGTGCGGCTGCCCTCCCCTTTTCCCTCCTTTATATAGGCCCCCAGGGGGGGGCGCCGGCCCTGGGAGATCTAATCTCCCAAGGGGGGCGGCGGCCAGAGGGTTGGAGTGCCCCCCAAGGCAAGTGGGGCGCCCCCCCCCCCACCTAGGGTTTCCAACCCTAGGCGCAGGGGGGCCCAAGGGGGGGCACACCAGCCCACTAGGGGCTGGTTCTCCTCCCACTTCAGCCCATGGGGCCCTCCGGGATAGGTGGCCCCACCCGGTGGACCCCCGGGATCCTTCCGGTGGTCCCGGTACAATACCCGGTGACCCCGAAACTTTCCCGATGGCCGAAACAGCACTCCCTATATATAATTCTTTACCTCCGGACCATTCCGGAACTCCTCGTGACATCCGGGATCTCATCCGGGACTCTGAACAACATTCGGTTTGCGGCATACTCATATTCATACAACCCTAGCGTCACCAAACCTTAAGTGTGTAGACCCTACGGGTTCGGGAGACATGCAGACATGACCGAGACGACTCTTCGGTCAATAACCAACATCAGGATCTGGATACCGATGTTGGCTCCCACATACTCCTCGATGATCTCCGATTGAAACAACCCCGTATACTATTCCCTTTGTCAGACGGTATGTTACTTGCCCGAGATTCGATCGCCCGTATCCCAATACCTCGTTCAATCTCGTTACCGGCAAGTCACTTTACTCCTACCGTAATGCATGATCCCGTGACCAGACACTTGGTCACTTTGAGCTCATTATGATGATGCACTACCGACTGGCCTAGTGATACCTCTCCGTAATACGGAGTGACAAATCCCAGTCTCGATCCGTGTCAACCCAACAGACACTTTCGGAGATACCTGTAGTGCACCTTTATAGTCACCCAGTTACGTTGTGACATTTGGTACACCCAAAGCACTCCTACGGTATCCGGGAGTTGCACGATCTCATGGTCTAAGGAAGAGATACTTGACATTGGAAAAGCTCTAGCAAAACAAACTACACGATCTTGTGCTATGCTTAGGATTGGGTCTTGTCCATTACATCATTCTCCTAATGATGTGATCCCGTTATCAACGACATCCAATGTCCATAGTCAGGAAACCATGACTATCTGTTGATCAACGAGCTAGTCAACTAGAGGCTCACTAGGGACGTATTGTGGTCTATGTATTCACACGTGTATTACAATTTCCGGATAATACAATTATAGCATGAATAAAAGACAATTATCATGAACAAGGAAATATAATAATAATCCTTTTATTATTGCCTCTAGGGCATATTTCCAACACGCGGAGGTGCCGTCCGTTCGGCTCTAGGATCTACGGTGATTTGGATCACGACGAGTACGACTCCTTCAACCCCGTTTTGTTGAACGCTTCCGCTTAGCAATCTACAAGGGTATGTAGATGCACTCTCCTTCCCCTCGTTGCTAGTCTCTCCATAGATAGATCTTGGTGACTCGTAGGAAAATTTTGAATTTCTGCTATGTTCCCCAACAGTGGCATCATGAGCTAGGTCTATTGCGTAGATTCTTTGCACAAGTAGAACACAAAGTAGTTGTGGGTGTTGATTTTGTTCAATATGCTTACCGTTACTAGTCCAATCTTGATTCGGCGGCATTGTGGGATGAAGCGGCCTGGACCGACCTTACACGTACACTTACGTGAGAGATGTTCCACCGATTGACATGCACTAGTTGCATAAGGTGGCTAGCGGGTGCCAGTATCTTCCACTTTAGTCAGATCGGATTCGATGAAAAGGGTCCTTATGAAGGGTAAATAGCAATTGACATATCATGTTGTGGTTTTTGCGTAGGTAAGAAACGTTCTTGCTAGAAACCCATAGCAGCCACGTAAAACATGCAAACAACAATTAGAGGACGTCTAACTTGTTTTTGCAGGGTATGCTATGTGATGTGATATGGCCAAGAAGAATGAGATGAATGATATGTGATGTATGAGATTGATCATGTTCTTGTAATAGGAATCACGACTTGCATGTCGATGAGTATGAGAACCGGCAGGAGCCATAGGAGTTGTCTTAATTTATTATATGACTTGCGTGTCATTGAACAACGCCATGTAATTACTTTACTTTATTGCTAACCGGTAGCCATAGTAGTAGAAGTAATAGTTGGCGAGACAACTTCATGAAGACGCGATGATGGAGATCATGGTGTCATGCTGGTGACGATGATGATCATGGAGCCCCGAAGATGGAGATCAAAAGGAGCAAAATGATATTAGCCATATCATGTCACTTTTTGATTGCATGTGATGTTTATCATGTTTATGCATCTTATTTGCTTAGAACGACAGTAGTAAATAAGATGACCCCTCATTAAAATTTCTAGAAAGTGTTCCCCCTAACTGTGCACCGTTGCGAAAGTTCGTCGTTTCGAAGCACCACGTGATGATTGGGTGTGATAGATTCTAACATTCACATACAACGGGTGTAAGCCAGATTTACACACGCGAAACACTTAGGTTAACTTGACGAGCCTAGCATGTACAAACATGGCCTCGGAACACAAGAGACCGAAAGGCCGAGCATGAGTCGTATGGAGGATACGATCAACATGAAGATGTTCACCGATGATGACTAGTCCGTCTCACGTGATGATCAGACACGGCCTAGTTGACTCGGATCATGTAATCACTTAGATGACTAGAGGGATGTTTATCTGAGTGGGAGTTCAGAAGATGAACTTAATTATCCTGAACATAGTCAAAAACCCTTTGCAAATTATGTCATAGCTCGTGCTTTAGTTCTACTGTTTTAGATATGTTCCTAGAGAAAATATAGTTGAAAGTTGACAGTAGCAATTATGCGGACAGTGGAAGGCTTATGTCCTTAATGCACCGCTCAGTGTGCTGAACCCCAAACATCGTCTGTGGATGTTGCGAACATCGGACATACACGTTTTGATAACTACGTGATAGTTTAGTTAAACAGTTTAGAGTTGAGGCACCAAAGACGTTTTTGAAACGTCACGGAACATATGAGATGTTTTGAGGGCTGAAATTGGGATTTCAGGCTCGTGCCCACGTCAAGAGGTATAAGACCTCCGACGATTTTCTTAGCCTGCAAACTAAGGGAGAAAAGCTCAATCGTTGAGCTTGTACTCAGATTGTCTAAGTGCAGCAATCACTTGAATCGAGTGGGAGTTGATCTTTCAGATGAGATAGTGATGTTTCTCCAAAGTCATTGCCACCAAGCTGCTAGAGCTTCATGATGAACTATAACATATCAGGGATAGATATGATGATCCTTGAGGTATTCGCGATGTTTGACACCGCGAAAGTAGAAATCAAGAAGGAGCATCAATTGTTGATGGTTGGTGAAACCACTAGTTTCAAGAAGGGCAAGGGCAAGAAGGGATACTTCATGAAACGGCAAATCAGCTGCTGCTCTAGTGAAGAAACCCAAGGTTGAACCCAAACCCGAGACTAAGTGCTTCTGTGATAAGGGGAACGGTCACTAGAGCGGAATTACCCTAGATACTTGGTAGATGAGAAGGCTGTCAAGGTCGATAGAAGTATATTGGATATACATTATGTTAATGTGTACTTTACTAGTACTCCTAGTAGCACCAGGGTATTAGATACCGGTTCGGTTGGTAAGTGTTAGTAACTCGAAATAAAAGGCTACGGAATAAACAGAGACTAGCTAAAGGCGAGGTGACGATAGGTGTTGGAAGTATTTCCAAGGTTGATGTGATCAAGCATCACACGCTCCCTCTACCATTGAGATTGGTGTTAAACCTAAATAATTGTTATTTGGCGTTTGCGTTGAGCATAGACATGATTGGATTATGTCTATCGCAATACAGTTATTCATTTAAGGAGAATAATGATTACTCTGTTTATTTGAATAATACCTTCAATGGTCTTGCACCTAAAATGAATGGTTCATTGAATCTCGATCGTAGTGATACACATTTTCATGCCAAAAGATATAAGATAGTAATGATAGGACCACTTAGTTGTGGCACTGCCATGTAAGTCATATTGGTATAAAAACGCATGAAGAAGCTCCATGTTGATGGATCTTTGGACTCACTCATTTTTGAAAAGTTTGAGACATGCGAGCCATGTCTATTGGTGTATACGCATGAAGAAACTCCATGCAGATGGATCGTTTGGACTCACTTGATTTTGAATCACTTGAGATATGCAAATCATACCACATGGGCAAAATGACTGAAAAGCCTCGGTTTCAATAAGATGGAACAAGATAGAAACTTGTTGGAAGTAACACATTTTGATGTGTGCAGTCCAATGAGTGCTGAGGCATGCAGTGAATATCGTTATGTTCTTACTTCACAGATGATTCGAGTAGATGTTGAGTATATTTACTTGATGAAACACAAGTCTGAATTATTGAATGGTTCAAGTAATTTCAGAGTGATGTTAAAGATCATCGTGACAAGAGGATAAAATGTCTATGATATGATCATAGAGATGAGTATCTGAGTTACGAGCTTTGGCACGCAATTAAGACATTGTGGAAATTGTTTCACAATTAATACCGCCTGGAACACCATAGTGTGATGGTGTGTCCAAACATCATAGTTGCACCCTATTGGATATGGTGCGTACCATGATGTCTCTTATCAAATTACCACTATCGTTCATGGGTTAGGCATTAGAGACAACCGCACTCACTTTAATAGGGCACCACGGAATTCCGTTGAGACGACACCATTTGAACTATGGTTTGGAGAAACCTAAGTTGTCGTTTCTTAAAGGTTTGGGGCTGCGACGCTTATGTGAAAAAGTTTCAGGTTGATAAGCTCGAACCCAAAGCAGATAAAATGCATCTTCGTAGGACACCCAAAACGGTTGGGTATACCTCCTAATTCAGATCCGAAAGCAATAGGGATTGTTTCTTGAATCGGGTCCTTTCTCGAGGAAAGGTTTGTCTCGAGAATTGAGTGGGAGGATGGTGGAGACTTGATGAGGTTATTGAACCGTCACTTCAACAAGTGTGTAGCAGGGCACAGGAAGTTGTTCCTGTGGCGCCTACACCAATTGAAGTAGAAGCTTATGATAGTGATCATGAAGTATTGGATCAAGTCACTACCGTACCTCGTAGGGTGACAAGGATGCATACTACTTCAGAGTGGTACAGTAATCCTGTCTTGAAGGTCATGTTGCTAGATAACAATGAACCTACGAGCTATGGAGAAACGATGGTGGGCCCAAATTCCGACAAATGTTTAGAAGCCATGAAATCCGAGATAGGATCTATGTATCAAAACAAAGCATGGACTTTGGTGGACTTTCCCCATGATCGGCAAGCCATTAAAATAAATGGATCTTTAAGAAGAAGACGGACGTGGACGGTAATGTCACCGTCTATGAAGCTCGACTTGTGGCGAAGAGTTTTTCACAAGTTCAAGGAAGTTGACTACGATGAGATTTTCTCATCCGTAGCGATGCTTAAGTCCGTCGGAATCATGTTAGCATTAGCTGCATTTATGAAATCTGGCAGATGGATGTCAAAACGAGTTTCCTTACCAGTTTTCGTAAGGAAAGGTTGTATGTGATACAATCAGAAAGGTTTTATCGATCCTAAGGATGCTAAAAGGTATGCTAGCTCCAGCGATCCTTCCATGCACTAGTAGAAAAGGGGGCAATGGTCCAGGTCGGGTCAGCCCATTAGTCCCGGTTCAATCCAGAACCGGGACCAATGGGGGCATTGGACCCGGTTCGTGAGCCCCGGGGGCCGGCCGGGCCACGTGGGCTATTGGTCCCGGTTCGTCTGGACCTTTTGGTCCCGGTTGGAGGGACGAACCGGGACTAATGGGCCTCGCTCCTGGCCCACCACCATTGGTCCCGGTTGGTGGGACGAACCGGGACCAAAGGCAGCCCATTAGTCCCAGTTGGTGGCACAAACCGGGACTAAAGGTGTGGTCCTCGTTGCGGCCAGAGTTTAGTCCCACCTCGCCAACCGAAGGGGGCTCACACCGGTTAATAAGCCCCTCCCTCTCAGCCTTGTTGAACTGCTCTCAAAGTGAAAATAGATGCCCTTATACAGGAAATTTGACCTAAATTCATATTGAATTTCTCTGAAGTTAGTAGAAATTTATTATGAATTTAGGTCTAATTTTCTCTATAAGCGCATCTATGCTCATTTCTGAGTAGTTTTTATATAGTTTTTTTTGCTATATTTATTTTTTTCTATTTATTTCTGAGTTGTAATAAGTTATTAAAAATAAAAAATATTTTAGTAAAGTTAATCACAACTATTTTTCTTCTAATTATTTCTGAGTAGTTTTTTATATAGTTTTTTTTCTTTTCTGCTATATTTATTTTTTTCTATTTTTTTCTGTGTGGTAATAAGTCATTAAAAATAAAAAAGAGGCGCAATGCTAGTTAATTCGCTTCAAGCCTTCCGGAATAGTGTAAACTGCACTGCACATAGCTCCATGCAGTCTACCCTATTCCTCAAGGCTTGAAGCGAACCAACGTGCATGTGAGCATTGAGCCTCTTCTTCCTCGTCTCTACACTCAGGGCTTAGAAACAGCTGCGAGTGCCTCTCGCTTGGCGAGGTGGGACTAAAAAGGGGGCAATGGTCTAGGCCGGCCGCGTCAGCCCATAAGTCCCGGTTCAATCCAGAACGGGACCAATGGGGGCATTGGACCCGGTTCGTAAGCCCCGGGGGGCGGCCGGGCCACGTGGGCCATTGGTCCCGGTTCGTCTGGACCTTTTGGTCCCGGTTGGTGGGATGAACCGGGACCAATGGGCCTTGGTCCTAGCCGACCACCATTGGCCCCGGTTGGTGGGACGAACCGGGACCAAAGGCAGCCCATTATGGTTCGGCCCTCATGATACCATGCCAACTTTCAACTTTCAACTTTTTCAGAGTTCATTTGAAATGCTTTAATGCAGAAAACAAAAGAAAATAAATAATGCAGAAAACAAAAGAAAAAACTGGAAATAAAATAAAATAAATAAAGCAAAAAGAAAACAAAAAAAGTGTATTCAAATTTGAAAACTAATGGCACTAACAGAAAGTTTATATTTTTTCTAAAACTAAAAGCAAAAAGAATTAAAAAGTAAAGCAAAAAAACAAAAGAAAATAAATAATGCAGAAAACAAAACAAAAAATCTGGGGAAAAAAATAGCAACAATAAGTATTTTGTTGTAAGTAGAAACAAAATAAATTAAATAAAGCACGAAACAAAACAAAAAAACAAAAAAAGTGTTTTCAAATTTGAGAACTAATGGCACTAACAGAAAGGTTAAAATTGTTCTAAAACTAAAAGCAAAAAGAATTAAAAAATAAAGCAAAAAAACAAAAGAAAATAAATAATGCAGAAAACAAAACAAAAAATCTGGGAAAAAATAAAAATAGCAACAATAAGTAAAGGAAAAAAAGTGCCTCCTACTGGGCACCCACGGCCTGAATACGACTAGAAACCCACCATGGGCCAGGATTCAGGCCCGCAGGTGGCCCAGTAGGCCCAACAGGCAACGGGGTAGTAAGTAGGCCTGTAAGCCTGCAGTGGAGAGGAGCTCGAGAGGGGTGCGGTAGTGGGGCTTATAAACCAATGCGCGCCCCTCTCAGCTAGCGAGGTGGGACTAAACTTTTGTGCCGCACCGTGCCAGCACACGACCATTGGTCCCGGTTCGTGGTTCCAACCGGGACCAATGCCCACCCTTTAGTCCCGGTTTGTGGCACCAACCGGGACCAAAGCCCTCTGCTTCCCGCCCTTTGGGCTGCTGAAAAGAGGCCTGGTACCAACCGGGACCAAAGGGGGTCATTGGTCCCGGTTGGAGCCACGAACCAGGACCAATGTCTTTGCTATATAACGAAAATTTCAGAACCGCATCCCCACTTCGATCTCTCCTTCCTCCTTGATCTCCCGACGCCGCGCGCCATCTCCGCCTCGCCCCGACGCCGTCGCCGCCCTGCCCCAATGCCGTCGCCGCCCCGCCCCGCCCCGACGCCGTCGCCGTCCCCATCGTCGCCCGCGTCCCCGTCACCGC
>NC_041387.1:660422378-660450246 GCF_002162155.2 Triticum dicoccoides | reverse complement strand
CCGTCACCGCCCCGTCCTGCACCGTCGCCCGTCGCCGCCCCCGCCGCGCGCCGTCGCTGTCCCCCTCGGCACCCCGCCCTGTACGTCGCCGCCCCGTACGCCCCTGGCCCGTCGTCGGCGCCGGCCCCGTGTATTTTCCTCTGTTAGATAAATTAGATCGAAAAATTAGATATTAATGTCAAATGTTAGATGAATTAGCTAGATATTAATTAATGCTAATTAGATGAGTTAGATAAATTAGATAGAAAATTAATTTAGATTGTGTAATTAATTTGTTCATATTGTGTTAGATTTTTTTCTGTTAATAGATTTTTTTGTTAGATTTTTTATGATTTTTGTTAGATTTTGTTAGATTTTTTTAGAATTTTTTGTAGTTCATAGATTTTTTTGTTAGATGTGTAGTTCATAGATTTTGTGTTCATAGAATCTTTATGATTTTTTTCTGTTGTAATTTTGTTTATAGAATTTTAATGATTTTTTTTTCATAGTACGTATTTAGAAAATTGAAAAAAATAAGAAGAGAAAGTGTTTAATATAATTAGTTAGAAAAATACTAGTTTATTTTTAGTAATTCTACTTTATTTTATTTATAGTAAGTGCTTCATATATAGTTGAACTAGCTAGTTGATTTAATAAACTACTTTATTTTACTATATATAGAAGTAGTTTGTTTTTAGTAAGTACTACTTTATTTATTTATAGTAAGTGTTTAGTAGTTGAACTAGCTAGTTGATTTAATTAATAAAACTACTTTATTTAACTATATATAGAAGTAGTTCCCGCATCGACGTCGGCGATGCCTACCCCGCATCCTCGTCGTCGTTGACTTGGCGGTGGAGGCTTGCTAGATCAGGGCCATGTTCGGGACTGGG
Source organism: Triticum dicoccoides (assembly GCF_002162155.2). Classification (NCBI taxonomy): domain Eukaryota; kingdom Viridiplantae; phylum Streptophyta; class Magnoliopsida; order Poales; family Poaceae; genus Triticum; species Triticum dicoccoides. The sequence continues at coordinate 660,449,374 of NC_041387.1, read as the reverse complement.
CTCCACCGGGCTGGTATTGGGAGGTGCTACCTTCCGGGGGACATAGGTTGGTGAGGAGGCAGCCCATTGTTGACCCGATCCTTGTTTGGTGGCGGTCGCGTGGTCCGGTGACGGTGCCGAGGCTTCCGGACACCGCGGAGGTGGTACGTCACCGTGTCAGCGAGGAGGACGAGCACATCCGTCGCTACATGGTTGCATTGGAGGGCAGGTTCGACAATACCTGGCAGGTTCTCTAGGGATCTCACTGGAGCTATGATCCTGTGATGGTTCCTTATCTTTGGGTGTCCACCGCCCGCGTCGATACCCGTCGGGCGCTACGGTTCTAGTTGTATTAGTGATGCTATATTAGTGATAATATTCGACGATGTACGAACACCAAGAGATGATGTACTTTTGCTTATAATTATTGAATGCATGCTAATTTGAATACTACTTTATTTTATGATTTGGTTTTGCTTATTTTATGATTTGGTTTTGCTTACTGAATGCTCATATTGGATAAGTTCTACTTCATTCCCGTGTGCTAGAAAATTTGATGTAGTAATGCACTCGGGAATGAAAGGAGGAGCTACGTACATCACCGATAGTCAACCCGTGATTAATAATCTAGTTTAATATTTGAATTACGAACATAGGCCGAAAATGTCGTACTCGGACGACGAAAACTGCCCGGGGGAGTGCAACTGGTGCCACGACGACTGAGGTATCTGCAACAGGTTCATTGAGCTGGACGAAGATCGTCGCTTCAGCATTAAGCTCGAGGTGACCTTCTATGTTCATACGGTACGCAACCGATGATTAGGTATTTGCAACATTTTTTTCGTAATTACTCATGACTTCAACTATTTTAATCATGACAATATTTTTCATCTTTTCCAATTCGACTAGCTTATCCCATGCTTTGCAAGACGCTATGTCTTGGAGAGGATCGGTTTTGAAGACCATGAAAGTTTCGAAACCAAAAAAATTATCCTAAGTACCCATCATGGTGTGGATTTTCAAGTAAAGTTGTACAATGCTCAGAGTGTAACCCATTTTGGTTGCAAAAATTGGGAAGCACTTTGCAAGATGTATGGTTTTGATGAGGGTATGCTTGTTACCATGGATCTTGGTGATCCTACAATCGAGCAAGAGAGACCTACGATTTTCGTCCTTGTGGATACACCTCCAATTCTTCCCCCATGTGAGCTTAACATAGTTATTAAGTAATTTATATTGTTTATTTCAAAATAGTTGACAACTTATTCTCCATTGACAGCTTATTTTCATTCTTCAAAGAATGTGCGGAAGATGGTAGACAGAACCTACTACACCGAAGGCTCCGAACTAACTTATCAGGAGAAAAATCATCTGGTCGCATTTTGTACTGATCTTGAGAATTACAATGTCTACAATCGAACTCCTCAACATTATGGTCAATACGTGCCACTAGTGCACGTGTTGAACTACGGTAACTACCATGGAGATACCCTGGTAAGATTTTTTTACTATTACGACATCCGTGCATCTTTTTGCACACTTCTAAAACTAGTACATCATATCATTGCTAACTACGAAGTTATTACTATGTTTTTCAACAGATAATCCCGAATGATCGTGTGCCTCATCTGATGTATACACACGGTAGCCTTCATGTTCTGAACATACAACCAGGTCTTCCTACGAATCTGAACTGTCCATACCGGGTTTCTAAAAGAAGTGGAGACATGACAATCAAAGAATGGAAAAAATGTATGGACAGTCGTAAGGAGCCTCTTGGAAGCAACATTCAGCGAAGGGAAAAAATTGGAGACAGGATGATCGCCATTCTTCATAAAGGAGAGTCAGGGTCTATATTGTTTTATGCTATTTTACCATAAGGGTGTTTAGGTCCTACCTGATACTGATGATCATGTGTTAAGAACAATTATGTAGGGTCAGGTTCGATGACTATGAGGATGATGATCGTATGACTTATTATTAATAATGAGTAGAAGTTGTATGATGATGCATGATTAGTAGGACGAGTACTTGTTATTATATATGCTGATGTATGCGAGCATGCATGAGTTATTATATCAGCGGGTAAAATGAACATATATAGTAGCAGCGGTGGTAAACCAAGGATGAAGATATAAGAGAGGACACTTCTCTCTATTAGCTAGCTAATATAACAACCTAAAAATAACCCCCAAGACCTCTAAATCAGCCACTTTCGAAAAAAAACATGGACTTTTGGTCCCGGTTGGTGCCACCAACCGGGACCAAAGGCCCCCTAACTGGGCTCAGTGCACAGAGCCACGTGGAGGCATATTAGTCCCGGTTCTTGTTTGAATCGGGACTAATGGGTGGAGGTATTAGTAACGGCCCATTAGTCCCGGTTCATGAACCGGGACTAAAGGCCCTCACGAACCGGGACTATTAGGTGTTTTTCTACTAGTGATGGACTGGAGTAAGCATCTCAGAGTTGGAATATGCACTTTGATAAGATGATCAAAGATTTTGGGTTTATACAAAGTTTATGAGAAACTTGTATTTCCAAAGAAGTGAGTGGGAGCACTATAGAATTTCTGATGAGTATATGTTGTAAACATATTGTTGACCAGAAATGATGTAGAATTTCTAGAAAGCATATAGGGTTATTTGAAAAGTGTTTTTCAAGGGAAAACCTGGATTAAGCTACTTGAACATTGAGCATCAAGATCTATAAGTATAGATCAAAAACGCTTAATGGTACTTTCAAATGAGCATATACCTTGACATGATCTTGAAGGTGTTCAAGATGGATCAGTCAAAGAAGGAGTTCTTGCCTGAGATGTAAGGTATGAAGTTAAGACTTAAAGCTCGACCACGGCAGAAGAGAGACAAAGGACGAAGGCCGTCCCCTATGTTTCAGACGTAGGCTCTATAGTATGCTATGCTGTGTACCGCACCGGAAGTGTGCCTTGCCATGAGTCAGTCAAGGGGTACAAGAATGATCCAGTAATGGATCATTGGACATCGGTCAAAATTGTCCTTGGAGTAAATAAGGACAGGTTTCTCGATTATGGAGGTGATAAAGAGTTCGGCGTAAAGGGTTACGTCGATGCAAGCTTTAACACCTATCCGAGTGACTCTGAGTAGCAAACCGGATACATATAGTGGAGCAACCATTTGGAATAGCTCCAAGTGGAGCGTGGAAGCAGCATTTACAATATGACCTAGAGATTTGCGAAGTACATATGGATCTGAATGTTGCAGACCCGTTGACTAAAATCTCTCTTACAAGCAAAACATGAGCAAACCCCAGAACTCATTGAGTCTTAATCACATGATGATGTGAACTAGTTTAGTGACACTAGTAAACTCTTTGGATGTTGGTCACATGGCGATGTGACCTGTGAGTGTTAATCACATGGCGATGTGAACTAGATTATTGACTCTAGTGCAAGTGGGAGACTGTTGGAAATATGCCCTAGAGGCAATAATAAATTAGTTATTATTATATTTCCTTATTCATGATAATCGTTTATTATCCATGCTATAATTGTATTGACATGAAACTCAGATACATGTGTGGGTACATAGACAACACCATGTCCCTAGTAAGCCTCTAGTTGACTAGCTCGTTGATCAATAGATGGTTACGGTTTCCTGACCATGGACATTGGATGTCGTTGATATCGAGATCACATCATTAGGAGAATGATGTGATGGACAAGACCCAATCCTAAGCCTAGCACAAAGATCATGTACTTCGTATGCTAAAGCTTTTCTTATGCCAAGTAGCATTTCCTTAGACCATGAGATTGTGCAACTCCTGGATACCATAGGAATGCTTTGGGTGCACCAAATGTCACAACGTAACTGGGTGGCTATAAAGGTGCACTACGGGTATCTCCGAAAGTGTCTGTTGGGTTGGCACGAATAGAGACTGGGATTTGTCACTCCGTGTGACGGAGAGGTATCTCTGGGCCCACTCGGTAGGACATCATCATAATGTGCACAATGTGATCAAAGAGTTGATCGCGGGATGATGTGTTACGGAACGAGTAAAGAGACTTGCCGGTAACGAGATTGAACAAGGTATCGGTATAAGGACGATCGAATCTCGGGCAAGTACAATACCGTTAGACAAAGAGAATTGTATACAGGATCGATTGAGTCCTTGACATCGTGGTTCATCCGATGAGATCATCGTGGAACATGTGGGAGCCAACATGGGTATCCAGATCCCGCTGTTGGTTATTGACCGGAGAACATATCGGTCATGTCTGCATGGTTCCCGAACCCGTAGGGTCTACACACTTAAGGTTCGATGACGCTAGGGTTATAAAGGAAGTTTGTATGTGGTTACCGAATGTTGTTCGGAGTCCTGGATGAGATGCCGGACATCACGAGGAGTTCCGGAATGGTCCGAAGGTAAAGATTTATATATGGGAAGTCTTGTTTTGGTCACCGGAAAAGTTTCGGGTTTTTTCGGTAACGTACCGGTACCACCGGGAGGGTCCCGGGGGTCCACCAAGTGGGGCCACCATCCCTGGAGGCCTGCATGGGCCAAGTGTGGGAGGGGACCAGCCCTAGGAGGGCTGGTGCGCCCCCCCACAAGGGCCCAAGGAGCCTAGGGTTTGGGGAGGGGGCGCCTCCACCTAACTTGGGGGGCAGGTTTCCCCCTCTTCCCCCCTTGGCCGCCCCCCTAGATGAGATCTAGGGCTGGCCGCCGCCCCCCTAGATGGGATCTAGGGCTGGCCGCTGCCCCTAGGGGTGGAAACCTAGGTGGGGGCGCAGCCCCCTCTCCCCCTATATATAGTGGAGGCAAAGGAGCAGCCTCACACACGAAGTTCTTCTCCTGTTGGCGCAGCCCTACCTCTCTTTCTCCTCCTCTCCCGCGGTGCTTGGCGAAGCCCTGCAGGATTGCCATGCTCCTCCATCACCACCACGCCGTTGTGCTGCTGCTGGATGGAGTCTTCCTCAACCTCTCCCTCTCTCCTTGCTGGATCAAGGCATGGGAGACGTCACCCGGCTGTACGTGTGTTGAACGCGGAGGTGCCGTCCGTTCGGCACTAGGATCTCAAGTGATTTGGATCACGACGAGTACCACTCCTTCAACCCCGTTCTGTTGAACGCTTCCGCTTAGCGATCTACAAGGGTATGTAGATGCACTCTTCTTCCCCTCGTTGCTAGTCTCTCCATAGATAGATCTTGGTGACTCGTAGGAAAATTTTGAATTTCTGCTACGTTCCCCAACAATATGTACTCCGCTTCACATGTAGATCCTGCCACGATGCTCTGCTTGGAACTGCACCAGCTGACAGCTTCACCATTTAATGAAAATATGTACTCGGTTTGTGACTTAGAGTCATCCGGATCAGTGTCAAAGCTAGCATCAACGCAACCATTTATGACGAGCTCTTTCTCACCTCCATAAGTGAGAAACATATCCTTGGTCCTTTCAGGTAATTCAGGATGTTCTTGACCGTTGTCCAGTGATCCACTCCTAGATTACTTTGGTACCTCCCTGCCAAACTTATGGCAAGGCACACATCAGGTCTGGTACACACACTACAAAAAAATACACTTCCATGATGATACGTGTTTGTCACAGTAGGTCACATTTTTTGTCATGCATGTACATCCATGATGATTTTAATGCAGAATCAAGATAGTCATACATGTGATGTCGTAGAAGTGTTCCATGACATTACGAAAATTATCATCACGGAAGTGTCCACTTCCATGATGATAAATGGCGCATCATGGAAGTGATTTCGTCAAGGATAACTGACATGTGGCATCCACTGTATCGGGTCGCCGTTAAGCTATCGGGTCTGGTTTTGGATCCGATAACCCGTTAACAGCCCGGACCAATGGGGATTTTCCACGTGTAAAATTCGCAATGGCCAGAGGAACCACGTGTCGGCTCACCGTTGGGACAAATGTCATCCACTCATTGGATAGGAGGAGCCTATGATACGGCGACACGTGGCATGACCCAACAGAGGCCCACTCTGGCGAAAAGGCCGGCCCGTTTGACCTTGTCAAAAGGTAGGGGCTGGACCATGAAAAGTCTGTTAACGGCATGTTCGTATATAGCCCATTTACGGCCCACTAACTCACAGCCCGTTACGACCTATCTGAATTAAGCCCAATAGCATCATCTGGGCCGTCCAATATGATTCTAGCACGCTGTAACTTCTGGCCCATGTATGGCCCATGATGTCTTTCGGCCCATATGAGGTCCTTTATAACTCTTGGCCCATTAATGGCCCATGGTGAAACTGGCCCGTAATGAATAGTGTACCGCTTTATACCCATTAACGGCCCATTATTTCATTAGGCCGTTTCCAACCCGTGTTATCTTTCGGCCTTCTCAGGGCCCATTTATTCTTGGGCTAATTTCCAGCATTCGGTTACTTATGGCCCGTTACTGGTCTTTTCTGCTTGTGGGCCAAATTCAACCTGTGGTTACATTCGGCCCGTTTGTGTCCCATTAATCCGTTGGGCCGTTTTCATAGCGTCATCTAATATGGACGATTAACGACGGCCCGTTATGGTCGGCCCATGAATGGACGATTCTAACTCTAGCCCGTTTATGACCCATAATGTGGTCTGTTATTGGCCCATGTCCGGCCAATCGATCATACGGCCCGTAGAAGGCCCATTGATGCTACGGCCCGTACATAAGCCCCATTGTTTCTATGGCCCGTAGGAGGCCCATGGTCACTATAGTAAATATGTAGCCCATGGTTATTGTGGCCTCATTTTAATAAATAGGTTATTGCGGCCACTAGCAAACTGCGGAAAAAGAACTGCACTGACTATAAGCAAACAAATAAATCAGACAACAAGGAAATAAATAAGCAAGCAACTTACGCTAGGCTATCACGGCTATTACACATATTACATTCACTGGGCATCAAAGTTCGCCACCAGTGCAATTATAGGGAACAAAGCAGCATATCACATACACTGGTTGTCAAAGTTGGCGACCAGTGCAGATAAACGCCACAGCAAAACAAGTCCAGAACTGAAACCACTTCAGAAGAGCTCAAGAAACAATATCTTGTGTACCCATAATGCTGGCAAGATGGTTAGCAAGCTTATTAACTTTCTCTTGTTTGGTTGTTAAATCCTCCAGCGCTTGTTGTTGCACTAGAAAGTATGCATCTGAATTCTGGAGGGACTTCCTCAGTCCTTCGGCTTCGTGTTGCGGCACATCTGATCGATGTCTTTCAACTTGAAGTTGAGACTCAAGAAGACGAACTAATTGAGGCATCGAGTTCGAAGAGCTTGTGCCAGCAGTACTGGCCAGTAACTTGAACACTACATTAAGACAAGACTTTCAGGTTGTCTCAGTGTCGTCAAGATAGTTTTTATCAGCTTTCTTGGAGAGTAACAGGGATGTCTCCCTATCTTGAACCTTATCTGCATTACTTCCTTTACCATTGTATAACGGGGTACTATTCTCCAATATTTTGTCCGCATTGTCAAAGAGAAACAAGCAGACACATCACAGGTTTACCATGTTGTATATGAAACTCATTTTGGTAAATCAGTTCCGTAGTAAAGTGGACAGGATAACAACATGAAACAAACATATACCTATGTACCATGGTCACTGTATGGTCTATATCATTCTGCTTTTTGTTGCCAAATCAAGATAGAGACACAGTTCAAATAATATATGTTTAAGACAAAGCAGAATAGACAGAATATAAGTGTGGGAAACTACAGAGCAACAACAACACTTGTAATGTGCATGACATGAGCATATAATTGTTTATTTAATTGAAACTGAAATCAACATAGAGCAAGTTACAACAGCAAATCAGTTAAAGAAACATGTTTCAAACATACCTATTGCGCCATTGGAGTTCCAATTCCATCCTTCAAATTTGAAAATAGTTGGTATGAGTAAATACAGTGATGCAAGAGCAAAGGAGTATGAACCATAGCTATAGAACCTGACCTGAGAACAATTCTTCTTCTGCTTTAAGAGTTGAGTTGGGGTTCAGAGTGGTGGTCCTTGTGCTTTGGGCACCGCAGTTCCCTTACTAACTGCTCGTGTTTTGGTTCCCTGTGGTGGAGACAATGTTGTGTCAACTAGAACTGGGTTACTATCTCCTGGGATTGGGGTTAGAAGGGGTGTAGCCGGTTCTCTGTCCAACTGGGTAGGGGTACAATCTGCGAGAGTCTGGGTTATGTGTGGTGGGGCTGGTTCTTGGGCAAGTACAACCGTGGTTCTATCTGCATCGACTGGTAGCACTATCTTTCCTATCTGCAAAACAAGCAATACTTCGAAACTTTCAACACATAGAGAGGAATCTTGATATTAGTGAGATATGTAAAAGCATATGTTCCTCTCTCATAATAATTTTCAGTAGAATCATGAATGAATTCAACAATATAGCTATCACATAAAGCATTCTTTTCATGATCCACATGCATAAATTTTTTTATTACTCTCCTCACAAACAAATTTATTCTCATGAATACTAGTGGGAGCAAACTCAACAAAATAACTATCATGTGATATTTGATTGGCATAATCCAATTGCTATGATGACAAGTTTCATGGTTATCATTATTCTTTATAGCAATGCATGTCATCACCATAATCATCATAGATAACAACTTTGTTGTCATAATCAATTGAAACCTCTTCCAAAATAGTGGATTCATCACTAAATAAAGTCATGACCTCTTCAAATCCAATTTCATAATTACTATCACAGTAAGGTTCAACACCCTCCAAAATAGTGGGATCATCATTACATAAACTTTACACTCTTCCAAACCCACTTTCATCAATATAGTCATCATAAATAGGAGGCATGCAATCATTATAACAAATTTGCACATCAAATCTTGGGAGACTAAAATATCATCTTCATCAAACATAGCATCCCCAAGATTAAAGCTTTGCATATCATTAACATCATGGATATTCAAAGAATTCATACCAACAACATTTCAATCATGCTCATCATTCAAAGTTTTTATGTCAAACATTTTATTGAATTCTTCTTCTATCAACTAAGCACAATTTTCCTTTCCACCATTTTCAAGAAAGACATGATAAAGACGAATAATATGAGGCAACCTCAATTCCATTTTTTGTAGTTTTCTTTTATAAACAAACTAGTGGTAAAACAAGAAACTAAAAGATTCAATTGTAAGATTGAAAGATATACCTTCAAGCACTCACCTCCCTGGTAACAGCGCCAGAAAAGAGCTTGATGTCTATTATGCAACTTTATTCTTGTAGACTCATGTTGGGGCTCCAAGCACTGAGGTTTGTAGGACAGTAGCAATTTTCCCTCAAGTGGATGACCTAAGGTTTATCAATCCATGGGAGGCGTGGGATGAAGATGGTCTCTCTCAAACAACCCTGCAACCAAATAATAAAAAGTCTCTTGTGTCCACAACACACCAAATAAAATGGTAAATTGTATATGCGCACTAGTTTGGCGAAGAGATGGTGATACAAGTGTGGTAATCATAGTAGATATTGATTTTTGTAATAGTAACAATAAAAACAACAAGGTACCAAGTAACAAATGTGAGCACAAACAATATTACAATGCTAAAAAATGAGGCCTAGGGTCCGTACTTTCGCCAGTGCAATCTTTCGACAATGCTAATATAATTTGATCATATAACCATCCCTCAGCGTGTGATGAAGAATCACTCCAAAGTTCTTATCTAGCAGAGAACATAAGATGAGATTGTTTGTAGAGTACGAAACCACCTCAAAGTTGTCCTTTCCGATTGATTTATGCAAGAGTTCGTACTAAAAATAATACCAAGTTATCCTTTCCCATCGATCTATCTAAGAGTTCATACTAAAATTACACCATATGATACACATCAACCAACTCTAATGTCACCTAGACACTCCAATATCAGCACGAGTATGCATGAGTTGATTATACGATATGCATCAAACAATTTCAGATTCATAATACTCAATCCAATACAAAGAACCTCAAAGAGGGCCCCAAGATTTCTAGCAAAGAAACAAGGATGGAAATATGCATCAACCCCTATGCATAGATTACCCCAATGCCACCTCGGGAATCCGCGAGTTGAGTGCCAAAATATATATAAAGTGAATCAATAAGATACCCCATTGTCACCACAGGTATTCATAGCAAGACATACATTAAGTGCTCTCAAATCCATAAAAGTGCTCAATCCGATAATAACGAAATCTCAAAGGGAAAACTCAATTCATCAACAAGATAGAGATCGAGAAACACCATATGATCCAACTATATTAACAAAGCTCGCAATACATCAAGATCGTGCCAAATCAAGAACACGAGGGAGAGCAAGAGAAAGACAGAGACAGAGAGAGAGAGAGAGAGAGAGAGAGAGAGAGAGAGAGAGAGAGAGAGAGAGAGATTAAACACATAGCTACTAGTAAAAACCCTCAGCCCCGAGGGTGGACTACTCTCCTCATGGTGGCCATAAGGTTGATGAATATGGCCTCCGGTGATAATTTCCCCCTCCGATAGGGTGCCGAAACGGGCCTAGATTGGTTTTTCGTGGCTACAGAGGCCTGCGGCGGTGGAACATCTTATCTAGGGTTATTTCTGAGGTTTCTGTATTTATAGGATTTTTTTGGTGTTGGTTTCCCGCGAAGCTGGGCTTCGAGGGACCCACCAACACACGGGCAAGGCCCCTGGCACGCCCTGGTGGGTGGTGGCCACCTAATTCTAGTGCTTGTTTTGTTCCAAAAAAATCGTCAAAAAGTTTCGTTGCATTTGGAGAACTTTTATTTCTCCACAAAAAACAACACAATGGTAGTTCTGCTGGAAACAGCGTCAGTACGAGTTAGTTCCATTCAAATCATACCAAAACCATATAGAATTGTTGTAAACATGGCATGAATACCTCATAAATTCTAGATACATTGGAGACGTATCAGACCTCAGGCCCTTGTACTACTTCCTTGGGATCACGGTCACCCGCACGAGTGACGGGTTCTTCCTTTCCCAAAGCAAGTATGTCGAGGAGTTGCTTGAGAGCGCCAACATGCACTCCTACAAGCTGGCATCGATGCTGGTGGACACGTGCAACAAGATTTCTATCACAGATGGTGCTCCTGTCTCCGACGCCTCTGAGTACCGCAGTCTCATCTATGCTCTCCAGTACATGATGATGTGTTGGCTCGACAATGCCTAGGGCATCCAGCAGTGTTGCCGCATGATGCATGATCCGCGTGCCACCCACCTTGCGCTGGCTAAGCAGATTCTACGCTACCTCTGTGACACTATGACTCACGGTCTATACCTCTGCTACTTCGCCTCACTTGACCTCGTCGCATACTCCAACGCCGACTGGGCCGGCTGATACGTCTCCAACGTATCTATAATTTTTTATTGTTCCATGCTGTTATATTACCCGTTTTGGATGTTTATCGGCTTTACTTTACACTTCTATATCATTTTTGGGACTAACCTACTAACCGGAGGCCTAGCTCGTATTGCTGTTTTTTTTGCCTATTTCAGTGTTTCGAAGAAAAGGAATATCAAACGAAGTCCAAACGGAATGAAACCTTTGGGAGCGATATTTTTGGAACAAACATGATCTAGAGGACTTGGAGTGCAAGTCAAGAAGCAATCGAGGAGGCCACGAGGGTGGAGGGCGCCTGTCGGTGTCAAAACCGGTGGATCTTGGATAGGGGGTCCCGATCTGTGCGTCAAGGCTGATGGTAACAAGAAGTAAGGGACACGGGTGTTTACCCACGTTCGGGCCCTCTCGATGGAGGTAAAACCCTACTTCCTGCTTGATTAATATTGATGATATGGGTAGTACAAGAGTAGATCTACCACAAGATCGTAGAGGCTAAAACCCTAGGAGCTAGCCTATGATGGTATGAATGTAATTGTGATCGGCCTTCTAAGGACCAACCCCTCCGGTTTATATAGACACCGGAGAGGGCTAGGGTTTACATGGAGTCGGTTACAAGGAAGGAAATATAATATCCGGATCGCCCAGCTTGCCTTCCACGCCAAGGGAAGTCCCATCCGGACACGGGCCGAAGTCTTGAGTCTTGTATCTTCACGCTTCAATAGTCCAGATGTTGTACACAGTCCGGCTGTCCGGATACCCCCTAATCTAGGACTCCCTCAGTAGCCCCTGAACCAGGCTTCAATGACGATGAGTCCGACGCGCAGTATTGTCTTCGGCATTGCAAGGCGGGTTCCTCCTCCGAATACTCCAAAGTAATTATCGAACACTCAAATCGTGTCCGGATCTGAAAAATGATCTTCGCATACCACCGTAGAGAGAATGCAATCTGCTGACAACTTTTCCTTACGACGTTATTATGATCAGATCCATTATTCGAACCGTTTCCACACAACCAGGTGCAACGCATATCACAAGGCAGTGTCTGTGACATGTCTTGTCAAAGCAGAGATCATGTCCCCTTATTACGGGATTCTCATCAATACGGGCATAGGTAATCCAACCGTGCCATTAACCATGGCGCTTGGGAAACAAGCGATTCCCAACAGGCAAGCGGGGGAGGCGCACCGCTTCCGGCACCTCTATAAAGGGATAAGATTCCCCCATTTTCACCCACGCCTTCTTCCTCCTTTTCCCACTCTTGCCCCCTCGAGCTCCAGGGCCCAAACCCAACTCTTCCCCGCACAACTAAACATGTCCAGAGCGGGAGGCAAGTGGGTGGCTTCCACCGTTAAGGAGAAGCACATCACCAATCTTCGGGCGGCCGGATACTTGGCCGCGGACATAGCGCACCGTCTACCAGACGCCGGGCAGGTCATTCCGACCCCAGGACCCCACGAGAGGGTCGTATTCATCACCCACTTCGTCCGTGGACTGGGATTCCCACTCCATCCCTTCGTCCGCGGGCTTATGTTCTACTACGGGCTAGATTTCCATGATCTAGCCCCAAATTTCGTCCTCAACATCTCGGAGTTCATTGTCGTGTGTGAGGCCTTCCTCCGCATCCGGCCCCACTTCTTCCTATGGCAGCAAACTTTCTGCGTGAAGCCGAAGGTGGTAAGAGGCCAACAGGCGGAGTGCGGAGGGGCCATGGTGGGCAGAATGCCCAACGTCACATGGCTCAACGGCTCCTTTGCGGAGACCGTAAAAGGATGGCAATCGGGGTGGTTCTATATCACCGAGCCGCGCGGCGCCAACTGGGCAGCGGCCCCCAAGTTTTGATCCGGAGCCCCCACACGGCTTACCTCCTAGGAGAGGAAGGGCCTGTCCTGGGGCGATTCCATGGAGCGGGCCGGACTCCAAACATGCGTCAAAAGCATGAAGGACAAGAATATCAAGCTTGTCAACGTGGTCCAGGTCATGCTCGTTCGCTGAATCTTGCCCTGCCAGAGGCGGGCAGTCAATCTGTGGGAGTTCGTCCCCACCGAGCATCGGACACTCCAGAGGCTCTACAACATGACACACAAAGGCGCATGGAAGGAGCTGTTCAAGGCCTCCGAAGTGCCTCCTCCAACATCTGAGGACCGCGGGCTTCACGCCGCGCGGGCTCCTAGTCCGGTGAGTTCTTAGATCGACACCAGACATAGTTCTTCCTGATACACTCGTGGGAGTGCCTTGAGTAGTTATATATATTTATTTCAGGATTACGTGGAGATGGCGGAGAAGGTTTACTGCCCGGCTCCGCTTCTAGAAGACCCAGCAGATGTTCTCCTGATGGAGATGCTGGTCCCGGCACCATACAAGGTGCCGGAGAAGAAGGCCGAGAAGAAGGCCCCGAGGATCAGAAAGCCTCGTCTGAAGATGACGAGACGGACTCCTACCACGAAGGGGAGGAGGAAGAAGAAGAAGACGCCCCGTCCGGAAAGGATGAGGGGTCTGGGGAGGTGGACCCGGGGGTCGGGAAAGGTCCTCGGTGTAGGGCTGTCATTCCCCTGTCGTCCGATGAGGACGAGTCGGATTCCTCCCGCCGAGGCGGGGGAATCGGGAAGAAATCCTACCTTCCCCCACCGAGGGGGGGAGAAGAGAAAGGCCGCCCCAGGAGGGGAGGCTAGGGCGTCCAAGAAGGGGAAGGGGCCCATTCTAGACTACTCCGCCACTGGCGCCCTCAGCAAGGAGGGATGGCTGCCCAGGGGGAAGCCCCTAGCGTGATCGTAAGTGTTCGCACTCTATCATGATTTCACTTCACAGTTTTTGTATTTATAATGTCGAACATATGTGCAGTCCAGCCAGGCTTCACCCCGAGGTATCCTCCTCCAGGTCCCTGAGCAATTCGGAGATGAATTCGCTCCCGACGGCCACCACTTCTCAACCCACGGACAACACGGAGGTGTTGTCCCAAAGGCTCCTAGAGTAGGGGGACGTGACTCTAGAGATGCCCCGAGGCAGGGTCCCAAACGTCGGACACGCGGGGTTCAAGATCCCCACAGATCGTGTCGACGAGAGCCACGGCCAGCCGGTCTCTCGGCCGAACACAATTCTGGAACCTTTGATGGTTCCGGACTCAGGCAGGCGACCCCTCACTAAGGAGGGCTAGCCGTCTGTGTCGCGGACTTCCGTTGTGCATGAGGCACCGCACGGTCTGCTGGAAGCGCTTTGCGGCGCTTCCCTGGACGAAGGGCACCGTGCTCTTATGAGTACAGTGATTCAGAAGGTTTCGTCCGCCAAGAGCAGACTAACCAAAGCTTGCACCAGCCTCCTAACAGGCTTCGAGGTAAGTAATAAATATGTGCAAAATTACCACCCGATAGGTAGTAGCCCCTGATACTCTGTTTGGCGTTCGGAAGGAAAAGCCGAACAGTGGGTCAATTAAATTCCGCAGGAGTCAAATCATAAGTGTTATTTTGAATAAGCAGGCTGTGCTGCTTGCTGCTGCTGCCTGTACTACTGAGGTTGCCGAACTGAAGCGGGACCTAGAGCAGGCGCAGGGAGAGCTCATCCTCATGAAGAGGCAGCTCGAAGAGAACAAGGGTAAGTAATTCCCGTTCTTATATTTTTAAGGGTAGGAAGAATTGGTGGGTCTAACAACTAACTGTCGTGACCATGTAACAGGGGCGCCTGCCGAGGTGGCGGCCCTGAAGAAGGCGTTGTCCGAGACAAAGTGGCCTCGGAATGTAAGGAGCGTGAAAAGCAAAGCGCTAGGGTAGGTG
This sequence comes from Triticum dicoccoides, assembly GCF_002162155.2. Lineage (NCBI taxonomy): Eukaryota > Viridiplantae > Streptophyta > Magnoliopsida > Poales > Poaceae > Triticum > Triticum dicoccoides. The sequence continues at coordinate 660,434,291 of NC_041387.1, read as the reverse complement.
AGGTACAGCAGGAGCTCCAGGACCTCGGCAAGAAATGTGAGTCCGTGGAGCATGATCTGAAGGCCAAAGAGGCCGAGCTTGCGAAGGCCCATATGAGCTTCAAAGACGCCGAGGCCGAAGCCAAGAAAGCACAGAAGGAGATCCGGGAGGCCAAGAAGATAGCAGCGGGTAAGAAGTTCACTACTAGGGAAAAGGCTAGCAGCAGCGCGGGTTTTAGGTGTATTAGTAGCGCGGGCAGGCGCGCTACTAATAAGGCGCTACAACTATTGCTTAGCAGTAGCACGGGCCCGCACGCGCTACTGCTAGGACAAATAGCTGCAGCGTTTGTTCAAGACCACGCTACTGCTAATGTAACTACTGGCAGCGTGTTTTCCGTCCATCGCTACTAGTATTCTTTTTTTATTTTTTTATTTTTAGTGTGTTTATGCGCCATTGTACAAATATTGGTACAATACTAGTTATGAGGTTTACATCATTATGTCCATAACAGTGTGTCAAATGAAGGTGGATTAGGTTCAAGTGGAGGCAATATGTGGTGCATGTCAAAAGTATACTACTAATCCAAACTTGATCTAGTTTGGACTAGTAGTACTTTCTATGTGCACCACATGTTGCCTCCACTTGAATCTAATCCGCCAGCACAAGCTATTTAATCATCATCATAGTCATTACCACTGTCGGTGTCAAAACCGGCGGATCTCGGGTAGGGGGTCCCGAACTATGCGTCTAGGCGGATGGTAACAGGAGACAAGGGACACGATGTTTTTACCCAGGTTCGGGCCCTCTCGATGGAGGTAAAACCCTAGTCCTGCTTGATTAATATTGATGATATGGGTAGTACAAGAGTAGATCTACCACGAGATCGGAGTGGCTAAACCCTAGAAGCTAGCCTATGGTATGATTGTTGTTTGTTCTACGGACTAAAACTCTCCGGTTTATATAGACACCGGAGAGGGCTAGGGTTACACACAGTCGGTTACAATGGGAGGAGATCTTCATATCGTATCGCCAAGCTTGCCTTCCACGCCAAGGAAAGTCCCATCCGGACACGGGACGGAGTCTTCAATCTTGTATCTTCATAGTCCAGGAGTCCGGCCAAAGGTCTTAGTCCGGCCATCCGGACACCCCCTAATCCAGGATTCCCACAGTAGCCCCTGAACCAGGCTTCAATGATGACGAGTCCGGTGCGCAAGTTGTCTTCAGCATTGCAAGGCGGGTTCCTCCTCCGAATATTTCATAGAAGATGTTGAACACCAGGGTAGTGTCCGGCTCTGCAAATAAGTTCCACATTCCACCATAGAGAGAATAATATTTGCGTTAATCGGATCTGCTGACGTATTCCGCGGTGTGACATCATGTCACGACCAGGCTTTTATTCATTTTACTGTTCCACCTCAGCGCGTTTAGCAAGGCAGTTTCCTTGGCACGTCTTGTCAAAGCAGAGATCATATCCCCTTATTCCGGGATTCTCATCAATACAGGCGTGGGTAACCCAACCGTGACTTAGGTATGACTCCCTAATTGAAAGCGAGTCTCAAACGGTTACGGGGAGGGCTCTTGGTATTCACCTCCTTTATAAAGGAACCAAGGCTCGGCTCCCTTGTTCTCAAACCAATCAAATCCGCCCCTCGCTTCGAGTTCCAACACCCAAATCTCTAGTTTTAGGCGCTTCGAACCTTCGAAGATGTCCGGCTCCGACCCTCAAGGCCGGTGGATGCCTTCCTCCATTATGGAAGAAGATGTGCGAAAGCTAAGAGATGCCAGGTATCTAACCGGCGAAATTTCGCATAGACTGCCTACTCAAGGGCAAGCTGTTCCCGCTCCCCAGCCCGGTGAAAGCGTGGTGTTCGCATCTCACTTCCTTTGGGGGCTAGGCTTCCCGATCGATCCCTTTGTGAGGGGGCTTATGTTTTACTACGGGCTGGAGTTCCACGACCTGGCTCCGGAGTCCATCCTCTAGATCTCATCATTCATTGTCGTGTGCGAGGCCTTCCTCCATCTCACCCCCCACTTCGGATTGTGGCTAAAAACTTTCAAAGTGGGACCGAAAATGATCGAGGGGCAGCACGCTGAGTGTGGAGGGGCTATAATAAGCAAGATGGATGACGCTCCACGGCCCGAAGGCTCTTTTCAAGAGGAGCTCGGCTTATGGCACCGGGACAGGTTTTACATCACAGCCCATAGGGGCACCACATGGGTGGCACCACCTACTTTTTGCTCGGGTCCCCCACCACGGTTGGCGTCATGGGTTAATGAAGGACTTATCTGGGGGCCGCCCAAAGACGTGCCCTTGCTATAGGGCCATATTCAAGATCTTCTAGAAAGAGATATCAATTTGACCGTAGTGGCGCAAGTCATGGTGATTCGCCACACACCACCCTGCAAACGTCGACCTCTCCGCCTGTGGGAGTTTAATCCAGAGGGACCACGAGTCCTACAACATTTCATGGGAATGACACCCAAGGAGATGTACAAATTGTTCTTCGGATCACAAGCGAGGTGTCCGGATTTGTCCGAGGACGCAGGTCTGAGCTGCAATCGCCCGGACGCTAAAGTAAGTAGCCCCGTATTTGAATACACCATCCATATTTTTATCAAATCTACCCTTTAGCAGAGTTGTCCTCTGAACAGGAGTGGATGGCGAAGGTGAAGCTTATCAGGTGTCCAGCCCCCTGCCTGAGACCATGCCGAATCCCATGCTAACCAGGATGCTGGAGGCCGCGCCGTTGGCGGAAGGCGAAGGGGGGAACCAAGGAGCTACCGCGTCCACGAAGGAGGCCGTTAGGAAGGGAAGAATCGAAAATTCTCCCGATCAGGGAAAGAAAAGGACTGCCTCTGAAGACCCGGAGGTGATAACCTCAAAACGGGGGAAGAAATCTTCGTCAGAGGGTTCGGCACCGGAGAACGCCCCAGCCGAATCGCCCCCTAAAGGGGACCCGCTCTCCCCCGAGGCGTAAGTGAAGGGAGGGGTTCCATAATGAATCACACTCATGTTTTATTCCTGAGGAAAATAACCGAAACATTATCTTGCAGTTCGGATCTCAAGCGTTCTCAGCAAAGCTCGTCTTCACGGGATCTTCGTCCAAAGATGATAGAGAGCGAAACGCCTCCCCTTGTTCCACCGTCTCACGAGGCTGGCGACCCCGAGGTGTCGTCCCAGAGGGTTTTTCAAGTCCGGACCCTGGAAAAGGTCGTCAGACTAGTCCGGCACCCTCTTGCGCGTCGGCGGAGGGGCTGAAGGATCTGCTTGGTAGGGTGTCCATCTCAGAAGAACACCATATGTTGATGGATACGGTGATTGGAAGGATTTCATCCGCGGAAAGCGGATTGTACGAGGCTGCCAGGAGTTTACTAACAGGCTTTGAGGTATGTAAAAAGGTGTACCTTTTGGTAGAGCCGCATATTAAATGTGCCCTGTATGAATAGTAATCCCTGAGACTCTGTGTGTCGTCACGAGTGACGGCGCACAGAGGATCATAACCCCAGGTATAATATGTCGCCTATTCCATGAAGCTGGTGAGGCATTCGGTGGCAAGCCGGACTGATGAATCTGCCGAACTAAAGCGGCAACTTGACGTAGCAGATGCCGACATCACGCTTGTAAATAAGCGGCTAGACGAGGCTCAAGGTATGTTCAAAAACACCCAGTAATAGGAGCTGACGCTCGGGCCCTATATATATATATATATATATTATGTAGATGGTGCTGCTGCCGTGGAGAACCTTCGGGCGGAACTTGCCTGAGCCAAGGAGCAAGCAAGGAACAGTGATGCGGCTGCCGTTAAAGCGGCTGAAGAGCTAAGAGCCGAACAGGCTGCTCGCTGCCAAAGCAAGAAGGAAATAGCCGAGATGGCCATAAAATTGAAGGATGCTACCGACCGCTGTAAATTTCTTGAACAAGAAGATAGGGCGGCTCAGAAGGACCTTGAAAAGATCACTGCCGAAGCCAAGGATACTCGCTCTTCCATGAGAGCGATGAAGGAGGAGTTGCGTCAGGCCGGAGATATCACGGCTGGAAAGCCTTATATGCTGCGGATGAAGTTCGGAGACCCCAAGTATGCTCCATTAGACCGGTAGTGGAGTTCGGAAAACGCTTATCTGGATTTGGCCGCAAGTGCGGCGGACGCGACCGAACACTTCCGCAGCTGAGGTGACCATGAATTGGAAGAGCTTTTTTGATCGTAGTACCATAATCCAGAACGCCCACTGTCAGTATCTGACCATTTAGCCGCCTGGGCGGAGCTGAACAGATTATCCGGACTCGCCATGAGGTATGTTGCGAGTCGTCGATGGCCGGAGAAGCCAGAGCCGAAGAGTTATTTTAGCTTGGTGCAGCAGTTCCTTGGTTTGGTGCCGCATGCTGATGCAATGAAGAGGTCAGCGTGCATAGAGGGTGCACAGATGGCTCTTGCCCGTGTCAAAACATACTGGGCAGATATGAAGGCCAGTATTGTTGCGTCCCAGGATTCGGACGAAAGCCGAGTACCTGCCAAGCACTATTTTGAGGAAGTTCTTCCTGGCGCTCGTATAATAGAGTCGCAGTGCTCGAAGGATGTTGTGTTCGAATAGCTTATACTATTTGTAAAGCGAATTTTGTTTTTATGAAAAAAAAGCTTTTTTATACTTGTGCTTGCAAGAATCATGATGCCTCCTGTGCGGCCGTTTAATGTATATATCTGTGTATAACCTGAAAGATGGCAGTCGTTAGCTTCAGCCCCCACGCATAGAATGCGGGGGTGTTCGCAAAAAGGCACCTTTTCACACTTAATCCAACGTCTTGGTCCTACAAAGGAGGTGGTGGCGCGGCGAACTAGGCAACCGGACTATAATGCTTTATCACTTTCACTTAGCCATAGGAGTTTGACAGTGGGGCTACTGAATAGCCCCTAGGGGCACCGCGCTCGCCCGAATTCAGGGCACGAGTGTGCCTTACCGGGAAGGGGCCCTTCGTTAATGCGGGGGAATCCTAAAGATTCAGAAAGTCATCGAGTGGTTGACCAGTCTCTCGCTATATCATGACAGTCAGTTTTCGGCTTTCTCTATTGAGGTGCTCACCCGGCCGAACCGGGGCACAATCGTAGTAGTTCTCCTGGTGCCGCGTTAGCCGATATAACGGAACGTAAGGCAGCAAAACCCAGGAGCCGGGCAAACCCAACATTTGACCAAAGACATGATTCGGAGTTGATGCATATAGGGCCAAACTCGCAATGCCGAACACTCCCTAAGGTATTCGGTCTTTATGAAGACGGGCCGAAATAGAGCCCTTGGTAAAAAAAGCCCCTAGTGTCCAGGTATGTGCAAAATTCTGGCGTGGCCACATGCCAAGACGCCAGCCTCCTCCGCGGCTATAGAGAAAACCGGGGGATGTCATCAACAAGAGACAGTAAAAAAGGTTTACACAGGGTCTTAATCTGAAAAGAATCCTTGAAACGGGTCCCTGCCGCATGTCTGCGCCTGTGTCTCCGTTGTGCCGTATCCTGGACGGGCGTAGCACGATGTTCGTCTGTGAAAGAGAGGAACTTAGTAAAAAATAAGCGTGCGAGAAATCTATATTGAAATAAATAAAATATAGTTGGAGCAGGAGGTGGGCCGTATTGTCTCCGGGCGTGAGCACACGGAGCCCCTTGCACGGGGGTATGCGGCTATTAAGCATGTTGACGCCGGACTCGTCTAGCCGTGTCTGGGATAGTAGGGCTGGATTTATGGGTGGCTGTCTAGGTAGCCGCACCCTTGCCCGTACTTTGGGGGTCAATTTATGTTTCCCTGTAATGAAATGATGCCCTTTGGGGCGGGCATTTTGAGTGTAAGGGATGCGTAATGCGGTATTGCGTTAAAGCGGACGAAAGCTTCACGTCCCAGTAGCGCTTGATAGCAACTTACGAATGGGGCGATGTGGAATGTTAGCTTTTCGCTTCGGAAGTTGTCGGGTGATCCGAATGTGACTTCTAACGTAAGGGAACCCATACTTGGGGTATCCGGGCCTGGCGTTACTCCTTGAAAGGAAGTGTTGCCGAGGTGGATTATAACTGGGTTTACCCCGAGTTTGTGGACTGTGTCCTGATATAACAGGTTCAAGTCGCTGCCGCCGTCCATAAGGGGGTTTGTAAATTGGAGTCCGTTAATAATTGGATTTATGACCAAGGCAGTCCAGCCTGCGTTCTGGTCTCCTCTGGAGTAATCCTGATGATCGAAGGTGATTGGTTGTAACAACCAGTGGGGTTGCTCCTCTGGGGCTGGCTGTACGGCGCGTGTCTTCGTAGGTGCCGCTCTGCTCTTCCCTTTTGTCACCTGAAGTAGATTTACTGTCTTGACTTCTTGTGGGAACTTCTTTTGTTCTCCGGTGTTCTGCGTGTGGGGTGCATCGTCATCTTCACTTGGTGTGTTGAGCCCCTTGTGTTCGGCGTTGAGCTTGCCGGACTGCTTAAAGACCCAACAATCTCTGTGGGTATGGTTTGCAGGTCTCCCCAGAGTGCTGTGGATTTGACATATTTTGTCCAAAATATTGTTGAGGTTGGATAGCTCGTCCTTATCGTCTTTGGGGGGCTGCTTTTTCTGATTTTGCTGAGATCTTTTGAATCCGGCGTTTATTGCCGTGCTCATCGGGCTGTTGTCCTTTATCCGGCGCGGTTCTTTGTTACGGCGCGGCTTCCCATTCCCATCTCTAGGTTCGGACGTATTCGGGTCACTGGTGCTGCTTCTCGCCAACCAGCTATCCTCTCCTGCACAAAAGCGGGTCATGAGGCTTGTTAATGTGGCCATTGTTCGTGGCTTTTCTTGGCCGAGGTGTCTGGCGAGCCATTCGTCTCGGATGCTATGCTTGAAAGCTGATAGGGCGTCTGCGTCCGGACAGTCGACTATCTGTTTCTTTTTAATAAGGAATCTGTTCCAGAGTTTTCGGGCTGACTCTCTGGGCTGCTGAGTTATATGACTCAGATCATCTGCATCCGGGGGTCGGACATAGGTCCCTTGAAAATTTGCCCGGAAAGCATCCTCAAGCACTTCCCAACTTCCCATGGTGTTTTCGGAAAGGCTTTTAAGCCAATGCCGGGCTGGCCCTTTGAGCTTAAGGGGTAATTATTTTATGGCGTGGAGGTCGTCTCCTCTGGGCATGTGTATGTGGAGGATGTAATCCTCGATCCAGACTCCAGGGTCTGTTGTTCCATCGTATGCTTCTATGTTCACTGGCTTGAATCCGGCTGGGAATTCATGGTCCAGCACCTCATCGATAAAACATAGGGGGTGTGCGGCGCCCCTGTATTTAGGCGTGCCGCCGTGTTCGGGTATTTTTTGCATTGCATAACTCACTGGAGCTTGCTTTCTTGGCCTATACATGGATCTAGTTAGGCCTGTTTTCTTATGCGAATTTTTGGATCACGCACCGTATTGAGTGCGGCGTCCTTTGATGTGTGAGATTGATCGTAGGGTCGTCTATCCGACCTTGTGGCTTCCTTATTTTTTGACTGCGGGGGCTTTATGGCCTCTTCATCAAATTCTGGTAGTAGTTTCCGCTTCGGATAGCTCTTTGTGTGGCGACTACTGCCGTACTTGTGTGCGGTATTGAGTACTTTGCCCCATCTGATCCTGAGTGCATCTTCCACTGTCTTGAGCCTCCGCTTCTGCTTTCTCAGGCTACGTGCAGTGGCAACGAGCCTTTGGTGGAGGTTCTGATGTTCCAGCAATTTGTCTGGCGTGAGGTCGTCCGGGCTATTATCTTTCCCGGGGATTGGTTGTTCGGATTGTCCGCCCTGTTTAGACGAATGCTCAACGGCATGTTTGTCGTCTGTTGATTCACCCTGCTCTATGGCTGGGCCTTTGTCGAGGTGGGGCTTCGCCTTGCGCTTACGCCGCCGCTTTGATTGTTTTTCGGGGGAGCGATCCCTGGCCGCATCCTTTTGGTCCTCGTTGTCATTGCTGTTGTATCTGTCCACCATGCATACATCGTATGATGAGGTGGCTTTCCAGCGCCCTATAGGTGCTGGTTCCTGATCGTCTCCTTTATCGGCGTCCATACCGTCGATATCTTCGGAGTCGAAATCGAGCATGTCGGTTAGATCGTCGACAGTGGCTATCAAGTGGGTGGTGGGTGGGTTTCGAACTTTGTCGTCTGCATCCCAACCAACCCGACCGTAGTCCGACCGGGGTTCTTTCGACAAAGATAGAGACTTTAGCAAATTTAGGATATCACCAAAGGGCGAGTGCTGAAAGGCGTCCGCGGCGGTGAACTCCATGATCGAGCCCAAACGGGTTCGATCGAAAGAGGTGTGGAATATTCAGAGTCCGGAACGGAGTCCGGCACCTTGGAGTCACGGGCCTTGCAAAGGACTAGGCTGGTATTCGGCTCTATCGCCGCAGAGATTGCGGCTCTTGGGGTGGCGTCCAACCGCCCGTCCCTGGCTAGCGCAGTCGGCTCCGAGCTAATGGTCGGAGTGAACACCTAAGCGGCACTCTGGTCGCTGTCTGGCGGCAGAGCTAGATCATGCCCATCGAGACAGTGCGGCGTGCCCGGTCGTGGCTCGAATCCGTCGAAGATCAAGTCCCCGCGAATGTTGGCCGTGTAGTTTAAGCTTCCAAACCTGACCTGATGGCCAGGGGCGTAGCTTTCGATCTGCTCCAGATGGCCAAACGAGTTGGCCCGCAGTGTGAAGCCGCCGAATACGAAGATCTGTCCGGGGAGCAAAGTCTCGTCCTGGACCGCATCGGGCCTAAGGGCGACAACACAGAGGAACTCTCAATGAAAGCACCAACGTCGGTGTCAAAACCGGCGGATCTCGGGTAGGGGGTCCCGAACTGTGCGTCTAGGCGGATGGTAACAGGAGACAAGGGACACGATGTTTTTACCCAGGTTCGGGCCCTCTCGATGGAGGTAAAACCCTACTCCTGCTTGATTAATATTGATGATATGGGTAGTACAAGAGTAGATCTACCACGAGATCGGAGTGGCTAAACCCTAGATGCTAGCCTATGGTATGATTGTTGTTCGTCCTACGGACTAAAACTCTCTGGTTTATATAGACACCGGAGAGGGCTAGGGTTACACAGAGTCGGTTACAATGGGAGGAGATCTTCATATCGTATCGCCAAGCTTGCCTTCCACGCCAAGGAAAGTCCCATCCGGACATGGGACGGAGTCTTCAATCTTGTATCTTCATAGTCCGGGAGTCTGGCCAAAGGTCTTAGTCCGGCCATCCGGACACCCCCTAATCCAGGACTCCCTCAACCACCAATAGTATTTATTTAATCAGCACTAACACTAGCTAATAATAATCATCATAGTCATTACCACCAACACTAGCTATTTTATCATCATAGTAATAGTGTAGCACATCATCATCCTCAAACTCATTTCTAGCTAGCTAATCACTCCTGCTGCACTCTCTTAGGTAAAATAACATAAAACATGTATAGCTCTCTTCCTTGATCAAGTTGGAGCATGCAGATGAACCTGTCTCCTAATCGTGGGTAGCGCATCTGTTTGCTGCCCCCTAGTACTTCTCTGCGCTCCCCCATCACATATTTGGTCCAGTCTTGCACTATTAAGCATTCGTCGCTAATCTTGAATGCACTAAAGTAATCTGTAGGATATCTTGGTCGTAAGCTGATAATACTCATGGTACCTTTAGTCTCGATCCCATAAGGCACAACATTCATCGGGAGTCGCTGTTGAAGAACATCGTATGGTAACATACTTAGCAATGAAGTTTAGCTTCAAAAATAATGTATGGAAAATATGCACTGAGGATAAATGGTAAGAATCTTACCATCCTTCCTAAATAGATGTGACCGTAGTTCATTACGAACACTATTGGTCGCACATTTTTAGTACTAACATTTCTAAATGCAGGAAGAAAAATTGTCTTAACAGTATCAAGATCCTCAAGCCATGAAACATAATGACTGAGCTCCTCGCAGTTGAGTTCAGCCCCAGGACAGTATACGATCCTGTCTACCAAGCGCTGGACATGTTTGCTTGCACCGAAATAAGCTGACAATACAAATTAGTTGTCAACTATTTTTGAATAAACAATATCAAAGACATAAATATGGTTGAGAAACTTACATAATGGTATAACTGGAGGCGCCTGCACATCGACCCAGATGTCGGTATTACCTTCAATATCATCTTCCAGACGAATATCAAAGGTGATAACCATATCAGGCTCAAATGCATAAGTCTTGCATAGTGCTCACCATGTTTTGCATCCAAAATAGGTGTATCGTCTGAATTGTATAATTTTGCATGGAAAATATAACCATGCTCGGTCTTCAAGTAAACTTTCTTTTCCTCCCTAGTATGACTGAAACCTATCTTATCCAATACAAAAACTCTTGCATGGCAGGGAATACGCTAGTAGAATAGTAAAAAAATATAAGTTGAAGCAAATGAAGCAGATGTCATGCTTAATTACGAAAAAAGACTTGTCGTTGTGACTTACTGTATCCACTTCGAAGTTCTCGTCCAGCTTGATGCTGAAGTGCCTATCATCATCTAGGAAGATTCTATCGCACAGGCCACGCTCGTCTTTGCAGTATTTGCAAATACCGAAATCCTTTTCGTCGTCAGACATTTCCTATGTTCATAGTTAAAACATTAATTGAAAATCGATCGAAGACAACTACCAGGGATACTCAACACACAAATCCGGGGCACTCGATATTTCCTACATATTCTGGCACAAGTCATGCCAAAATTCACGGAAAAATCCGGCATGACCTTTTCTAAAATAGGACATATCGAGCGCCTGAAATTTGCCAGAACAGAAATGAATCAACACTCCGGGAAAACATAGGCCACTCGGAGGTGTAACCTGCAAACATGACCGGCCACTTGGATATTGAGCAACACAAGATATACATTTCAAAATATCTTATAGGACTCAAATTAGCATGCATTCAATAAGCAAAAGTAAATCATCTCATGCGTCCGTACATCGTCGAATATTATCACTAATACATCACGAATAGTGTCATACATATAACATCACTAATACAACTAAAACCCTAGCACACGACGGGTATCGGCGCGGGCGGTGGACACCCACAGAGAAGGAACCATCACAGGATCATAGCTCCAGTGAGATCCCTGGAGAACCTGCCAGGTATTGGAGAACGACCTGTGCTCCAACGCAAACAAGTAGCGACGGACGTGCGTGTCCTCCTCACTGACATGGTGACGCACCACCTGCGCGGAGTCCTCGAGCCTCTGGACCATAACTGGCCCACGCGACCGCCACCAGAGAAGGTTCGGGTCAAGGACAGGCTGGCTCCTCACCAGCCTGCGCCCCCCGGTAGGTAGCGCCTCCCAGTACCACCCCGGCGGAGCCCAGTCCCGGACATGGCCGATCTGGTCAAGCAGGTGTCGTCCTCCGCCAACTCGATGACGAGGATGCGGGATAGGCATCGTCCATGTCGAGGCGGGAAAAATTGCTTTAACTAAAAAATAGCAACAAGTTCTTACTAACTAGTTCTATTAATTCAACTAGTTCTTACTAAAAATAAACTTACTATAAATAAAAATATTCTAGTACCTAATTAGTACCTAGTTCTTACTAACTACTCTCTCCGTTCCGATTTACTCGTCATGGTTTTAGTTCAAATTTGAACTAAAACCATGACGAGTAAATCGGAACGGAGGGAGTAATTAGTACCTAGGAACTACTGCCCTAATTACCATATAAGTATCCATTTTTAACTAGGGTTCATACTACCTAATTAAATAGGGTTAATACTAATTGTAATTAACTAACTAGCACTAAAAATAGCCTAGGGTTCTTACTAACTAGCACTAAATAGCTAGGGTTCATACTAAGCAAACAAGAGGGATCGGAAGGGGAGAGTGCTTACAGAGGGCGGGGAGAGAGATGGGGTCTGGGGAGACGGCGGCACCTAGGCGCGGCGAGGCGGGGTCGGGGGAGA
>NC_041387.1:660419140-660422074 GCF_002162155.2 Triticum dicoccoides | reverse complement strand
ATAGCGGCGAGGCGGGGTCGAGGGAGACGGTGGCAAGGCGGGGTCAGGGGAGACGGCGGCGAGGCGGGGTCGGGGGAGACGGCGGCGAGGCGGAGGCGACGAGGGGAGAAGAGAGAGTGGGGAATTGGGGGAGGAGGCAGATCAGGAGAGGGAATCAGGCCGCGCGGGGGGTTAGGTGAAAATAGCTATAACAGTAGCGTGGGGTCTCAAAACGCGCTGCTGCTAAAATCCGTAGTAGTAGCGCTGTTTGTATAAAGGCGCTACTACTATACCTAGCACGTCGGGAAGGGTGTGGCAATTATAGTAGTAGCGCGTTCTGCCCCTGCCGCGCTACTGCTAAGCGTGTAACAGTAGCGCCGTTTTACCAGACGCGCTACTGCTAAGTAGCAGTAGCGCCTCATTTTAACAAACGGTACTGGTAAGATTCTGTGTATAAGGTTTTCCTAGTAGTGGTTCTTTATGCAAAGCAAACATGTGGAGGAGGCCTTTCTTTTACTTACTCGAATTTGGAGCTCTCCAGGGGCATTCGCAGATCTGCCACGCAGCGTATCAGACGCTGCAGAGTTCTACCATGCCCAGGAGGGGAACTCAACGGAGAAGCTTTTCTGGTCCCAGTATGCTGGGGCCGAACACCCGATGCCTCTGAGTGACCAACTGAAGCAGTTGGTCGAACTCGACAGGGCGGCCGAACTGGCTATGAAGGGATTCATAGTCCGGATGTGGCCTGGTGAGCTCATGCCCAGTAGCTACTTCGGCCTAATCAAGCGGATGATGGATGCCTGCCTGCAGCTTGAGGTGATCAAGCGATCCGTGTGCATCGAGGGTGCCCACCGGGCCCTTGCCCACATCAAAGTGCATTGGGGCAAGATGGATGCGGAGAAGATGGTCAAGGACGGGCCGCCGGAGGGCAAGGCGCATCGCTATCCCGAGCTGTACTATGATGGCATTATGAAGGGTGCTCGCCTCGTGGCTGACAAATGTACCAAAGACACCATTTTTGAATGAATTCGCTTCTGTCATGGTTGTATTTTCAGGACGAAGTTACTTGCGGTATGTAGCGCTTTTGTTATTTAAAATATTACCTTCTGTGCGGCTGTTTATAAAATCCTGAAAGTAGGCCAGTCGTCGGCTTCCGCCCCCACGCGACTAGCACTGGGGTGTTCGTGGAAAACTCGGACACTCTTTATCCAAATGTTTGGTCCGTTAAGGAGGTGTCCAGCACAGCGAACGAGGCAATCAGACTATGCGGATTTATAACTTTCACTTAGCCATAGAAGTCTACAATTTTAAATTTCGGCGAAGCCCCTAGAACCCGGAAGGCCGAATTGGGGCGCTATATACGCCTTGATCGGACAAAGCCGATTTATCGCCTAAAGCAGAAAATCTTTAAGGATTTTAGTACCTCTCGAACAGCGACCAGCTCTCGCCACATCATGCCAGCTAGTTTTCGGCTTTCTCTACTGAGGTGCTCGTTCGGAAGAACCGGGACACAATCGCAGTAGTTCTCCTGCGCTACCTTAGCCGATATAACGGAACGTAAGGCACCAAAACAAGGGAGCCGGGCTGTCCCAACTGTAGACCCAAGACATGATTCGGAGCTGATGCATATAGTGCTATAAGTTCGGGGTGTCGCACTATTGAAAGTGTTCGGACTTTTAGTTGCCATATTACGGGGCGTCGTAAGGAGCCCTTGGCAAACTGGCCGTACCAAGGTGTACGGATGCAATACCGAATAAGCATTTATAAGAGAAAAACACTCAAATAAGGATAATAAGTTGACGCTATATATAATCTCCATTTGACGAAAAATACGTTTAAGCGTACGTTTACAATGCATGCATTAGGCAGAGATAAAAATAGGACTATTTGACATGTCCTATCCAGGGGCAAGCCGTGTGCAGATAGATGAAGCAGGTATAATGATCATAAATAGATTCCACCTGGGTATTTCCTTCTGCGCACGACGTCTGTTGCCTCTGTGGGTGTTTCTTCCATATGAGTCCGGCAATTCGGCTCTTTTGAGGATGCTGCACTAACGCGGTGTACTGAAAGGTAAAAGGAAAAGAGTATGAAGGTTTTTTAGCGGTTACCTGCATTGTCGACCGAGTCGTTGATGCGCCTCCGCCTATGCCCAAGGTATCTAGAGTGCGTAATTGTGTACGCGTGGCACGAATGCTGCTTTGGAGGGGCTTAAGCGGAGGCCAGACTGCTAATCGCGATCTTGACCTTCGTGTTGATCCTGTTGCGGGGTGCTCCGGACTCGTTTGACAGTGCTTGAAGTCGTCGCCGCATTGGTTCGTCGGAGGAGGCGGCATTGTACTTCTACCGCGAGGGCTGCCGTATGCTCTTCTATTCGAAGGGAGCGGTCCATATTTCCATTGACAGTGATGACCCCGCGCGGTCCCGACATCTTGAGCTTGAGATATGCATAGTGTGGCACCACATTGAATCTTGCGAATGCGGTTCGTCTGAGCAGTGTGTGGTAGCCACTGCGAAAAGGGACGATGTCGAAGATTAGCTCTTTGCTCCTGAAGTTGTCTGGGGATCCGAAGACCACTTCCAATGTTATAGAACCCGTGCAGCGGGCCTCTACTCCAGGGATAACACCTTTAAAGGTGGTTTTGGTGGGCTTGATCCTTGAAGGGTCAATGCCCATCTTGCGCATTGTGTCCTGATAAAGCAGTTTCAGGCTGCTGCCGCCGTCCATAAGGACACGTGTGAGGTGGAATCCGTCGATGATTGGGTCTAAGACCAATGCGGCTGAGCCGCCGTGACGTATGCTGGTAGGGTGATCCCTACGGTCAAAGGTGATCGGACAAGCTGACCATGGGTTCAACTTGGGGGCAACTGGCTCCATCGCATAGACGTCCCGTAGTGCCCGCTTCCGTTCCCGCTTGGGGATGTGGGTGGCATAGATCATATTGACCATTTTCA
>NC_041387.1:660408080-660418969 GCF_002162155.2 Triticum dicoccoides | reverse complement strand
GACGTCGGGGCTCGTCGTCATCGTCGCTGTGCAGCCCCTTGTCCTTGTTTTCGGCGTTTATCTTGCCGGCCTGTTTGAACACCCAGCAGTCTCTATTGGTATGGTTGGCTGGTTTGTCCGGTGTGCCATGAATTTGGCACGAGCGCTCTAGTATGCGGTCTAGACTGGACGGTCCCTGGTTATTTCTTTTGTACGGCTTTTTCCGCTATCCAGATTTAGGTTTGCTGAATCCGGCGTTGACTGCCGTGTCTTCCGTGCTGTCGTCGTTGTTCTGTCACTTATGTCTGTTGCACCGTGGCTTGCCGTTAGCGTCGCGGCCGTCCGGAGTGCCGGAATATGGCGTGGTGCCGCTACGAGCCAACCAGCTATCCTCACCTGCACAAAAATGGGTCATTAGGGTTGTGAGAGCTGCCATAGACTTGGGTTTTTCCTGGCCAAGGTGTCGAGCGAGCCACTCGTCACAGATATTATGCTTAAAAGCCGCCAGGGCTTCGGCGTCCGGACAGTCGACTATTTGGTTCTTTTTAGTGAGGAATCGAGTCCAGAATTTCCGGGCTGACTCTCCGGGCTGTTGAGTAATGTGGCTCAGGTCATCAGCATCCGGTGGTCGCACATATGTGCCCTGGAAGTTGTCAAGGAATGCATCTTCCAGGTTTTCCCAACTGCCAATGGAATTTGCTGGCAGGCTGTTTAACCAGTGTCGGGCTGGTCCTTTGAGCTTAAGGTGAAGATACTTGATGGCGTGTAGATCATCTCCGCGGGCCATGTGAATGTGGAGAAAGAAATCTTCGATCCATACTGCGGGATCTGTTGTGCCATCATATGATTCGATGTTTACAGGTTTGAACCCTTCTGGGAATTCATGATCCATTACTTCGTCCATGAAGCAGAGGGGGTGTGCGGCGCCTCTATGCCGGGCTATGTGGCTACGCAGGTCCGATTGGTCTGGGTTGCTATGTTCGGCCCGGCCAGATTTGTTGATGATGTATCCGGTGTGATGGTCATCATCGCGTGCTAGGGCGCGCCACCTCGATCCGTAGATCGATCTTGGCTGTCCTGCTTTATTGTCCAGAATATCTTGCAGGTCATGCCTGTTGCCCTAAGCCATAGTGTATCAACGTGGGGGTGCGGGCCGGTATCCGGCTTCGTCCCGGCAACGGGGTGGCCGGTCAGCCGTTTGGCGTTCGAGTCCATATTCCTCGGCTGCCGGGACTTCAGTCCATCTATCTGTGAGCAGGTCTTGATCAACTTGTAGTTGCTACTACTTCTTCTTCAGGCTCCTTGCAGTGGCTATAAGCCTACGCTTGAAGCGCTCCTACTCCACGGGATCCTCAGGTACGCCGAACTCGTCGTCGCCGAGGCTGATCTCGTCTTCGGAGGGGGGCATGTAATTGTCCTCCTCCGGGTATGCGTCTATCGCCTGTTCTTCTGGGGTGACCTGCTCGTCCTCCTGTTCGGCCTGCACAAAGGCGGGCTGATCAGGGTCATATTCTTCTTCGGCGCCATCCGGATTATTTTCGCCTTCGGGGCCGGTGTTACTATGGCGGGGCTTGGGGCGGCGCGGACGATGCCCATTCTTTGATTTTCTTCCCGAGGGGTTGTCCTCCGTTGCCTCATCACCATTAGTTTCTTTCGGAGTGTCCACCATATATATATCATATGAGGAGGTGGCCGTCCACCGCCCGGTGAGTGGTGGCTCCTGTGATTCTCCTACATCGTCCTCCATACCATCGATGTCTTCGGAGTCGAAGTCAAGCACGTCGGTTAGATCATCGATCGTTGCAATGAAGTGGGTGGTGGGTGGGCAACGAATTCCGTCGTTGTCTGCTTCCCACTCGAGTCAGACATAGTTCAGCCCGGAGTCTCCTGACAAGGAGAGAGACTTCAATGAGTCCAGCATGTCGCCGAAGGATGAGTGCTGAAAGACGTCCGCCGCGGTGAACTCCATCACCGGAGCCCAACTAGGATCGGCGGGCTCGGGGGCGCGCAGACTGGAACCTGCGTCCGGGTATGAATCCGGGGGTCCGGAGTCTCAGGTTCCCTCAGAGGTGAAACCTGTGTTCAGCTCCATCACCGGTGAAGGTACGGCCTGCGGGGCGGGGTCCAGCCCTCCGTCCTTAGGCGAAGCAACTTGTCCCGGATTTAAATCTGAGGCTTCTGCCGCGACGATATCCCGAGCGACGTCTGTCAGCAGGTCTAAGCCGTGCTCATCGCGACTGTTCGGCGCTTCTGGCGCTGGCCCGAATCCATCGAAGATCAAGTCTCCGCAGATATCCGCTGTGTAGTTCAGGTTTCTGAACCTTATTTGATGGCCGGGTGCATAGCTATCGATATGCTCCAAGTGGCCAAGCGAATTGGCCCGCAGCGCAAAGCCGCCGAATACGAAGATCTGTCCGGGGAGGAAAGTCTCACCCTGGACAGCATCGTTAATGACGATTGAAGGAGCCATCGAGCCTGACAGCGACGTCATAGAGGAACTCTCAATGAAAGCACCAATGTCGGTGTCAAAACCGGCGGATCTCAGATAGGGGGTCCCGATCTGTGCGTCAAGGCTGATGGTAACAAGTAAGGGACACAGGTGTTTACCCAGGTTCAGGCCCTCTCGATGGAGGTAAAACCCTACTTCCTGCTTGATTAATATTGGTGATATGGGTAGTAGAAGAGTAGATCTACCACGAGATCATAGAGGCTAAAACCCTAGGAGCTAGCCTATGATGGTATGAATGTAATTGTGATTGGCCTTCTAAGGACCAACCCCTCCGGTTTATATAGACACCGGAGAGGGCTAGGGTTTACATGGAGTCGGTTACAAGGAAGGAAATATAATATTCGTATCGCCCGGCTTGCCTTCCACGCCAAGGAAAGTCCCATCCGGACACGGGCCGAAGTCTTGAGTCTTGTATCTTCATGCTTCAATAGTCCGGACGTTGTACACAGTCCGGCTATCCGGATACCCCCTAATCCAGGACTCCCTCAGCGCCCCTCCTACTGGGTGCGCCCCCTATCTCGTGGGCCCCTCGGGCATCCACCGACCAACTTCTTCCTCCTATATATACCCTCGTACCCCGAGAACATCAGAGGCAACCATGAAAAACTATTTCCACCACTGTAACGTTCTGTATCCGCGAGATCCCATCTTGGAGCCTTTGCCGGTGTCCGCCGCAGGGGGAATCGACCACGGAGGGCTTCCACATCAACACGATAGCCTCTCCGATGAGTTGTGAGTAGTTTACCACAGACCTTCGGGTCCATACATATTAGCTAGATGGCTTCTTCTCTCTCTTTCAATCTCAATACCATGTTCTCCTCGATCTTCTTGGAGATCTATTTGATGTAACTCTTTTTGCGGTGTGTTTGTCGAGATCCGATGAATTGTGGGTTTATGATCAAGTTTATCTATGAGAAATATTTGAATCTCCTCTGAATTCTTTTATGTGTCTTAAGTTATCTTTGCAAGTCTCTTCGAATTATCAGTTTGGTTTGGCCTACTAGATTGATCTTTCTTGCAATGGGAGAAGTGCTTAGCTTTGGGTTCACTCTTGCGGTGTCCTTTCCCAGTGACAGCAGGGGCAGCAAGGCACGTATTGTATTGTTGCCATCGAGGATAAAAAGATGGGGTTTATATCATATTGCATGAGTTTATCCCTCTACATCATGTCATATTTCTTAATGCGTTACTCTGTTCTTTATGAACTTAATACTCTAGATGCATGCTGGATAGCGATCGATGTGTGGAGTAATAGTAGTAGATGCAGGCAGGAGTCGGTCTACTTGTCACGGACGTGATGTCTATATACATGATCATGCCTACATAATCTCATAATTATTCGCTTTTCTATCAATTGCTCGACAGTAATTTGTTCACCCACCATAATACTTATGCTATCTTGAGAGAAGCCACTAGTGAAACCTATGGCCCCCGGGTCTATCTTTTATCATATAAGCTTTCGATCTACTTTTATTTGCATCTTTAATTTTCCTATCTATATTATAAAATACCAAAAATATATTTATCTTATCATATTATCTCTATCAGATCTCACTTTCGCAAGTGGACGTGAAGGGATTGACAACCCCTTTATTGCCTTGGTTGCGAGTTCTTTGTTTGTTTGTGTAGGTGCGTGGGGATTTTGAGGGGCCTCCTACTAGATTGATACCTTGGTTCTCAAAAACTGAGGGAAATACTTACGCTACTATTGCTGCATCACCCTTTCCTCTTTAAGGAAAACCAACGCAAGCTCAAGACGTAGCAAGAAGGATTTCTGGCGCCGTTGCCGGGGAGGTCTTCGCTCAAGTCAAAACATACCAAGTACCCATCACAAACTCATCTCCCTCGCATTTACATTATTTGCCATTTGCCTCTCTGTCATGGAATTAACACGTCAGATGTCCTTAGTGTGAGGACTTAGTCGCGAGGCCAACGCATCTATGCGGTAGCTTGAGAGGGGTTGAGCGGAATTGAGAGACGCAACATAAGACAAGGGTTTAGACAGCTTCGGGCCCCGGGAAACATCATCCGGTAAAAATCCTACATGCTGTTTGAGGCTAGATCTCATTATCATCACGAGGGAGTCGCCGTAAACCGGCTCTCCTCTAGTTGTGTCTAGCCCTAGAGATTGTTTCTTGCTTGTCCCTCTTTGGGGAGCCCTGCCCCTCCTTATATATGTTGAAGGGGCGGGTTACATGTGGAGTCCAACTCGGACTTTAACTTAAACTATTTTGACTTCCTTTCCTGGGCTTCTCAACGTCTGCCGGTTTAACATTGTCTGCCGGTTTAACATTGGATGTCGGTTTAACAACACCTGCCGGTGCTACCATCTGTCTTAACTCTGCCGGTTTAACACTTGCCGGTTTACCGTCTGTCTTAGCCATCTGTCTTAACTGTCGGCCGGTTTACCATCCGCCGGTTTACCAAGTCCCGGTCGGTTTACGACTCCGGCCGGGTCATACCGCGGGGTATATCCCTGACATTAGCCCCTAGTTTAATTTGGATTTATCCATGTTAAACTGATCCTGATCATCCTTAAGTCCTTGTCACTTCCTTCTTATAGAAAATCCGATTTAATAGGCCAACTTCATAATCAATTTGCTGACATTGGTTTGTCACAGACAAATATTGTGAAGAATAACTTCTTTGACTCAGCTCCCAATGACTTAACAAAAATAATGGTCCTTGAAATCCTCATCTGATCTTCAGCCGGTTTATGAATGTAGAACTTGCCGGTTTATAAATATTGATAGCACCGGGTCATACTTGTAGTTAACAACTAGTTTGAAAATATACCTCTTATATGACTATCACTTGTAGCCCTCAAGTCTTAAGAAGGTAGCATAGCAACAGCTTAAGACTTGCTTCAATATAAATATCACAAGTTTGAAGAAATCCAGGTTGTTCATCTCAATCACTTAGTCAGAATTGAGTATTCCACATATTTAGCCCCCAAGTGTCGGGTTGTCATGCTTGCAGCAACCTGGGACTTGTAATTTCCTGATGCTCATAAAAAACTTCAACCAGTGTAGCCCCCAAGGGTCGGATCATTATGGAATAATGAGCAGGGACTTTGTAAATATGATCATGTAAACTTTGAACAACAATGGTGTAGCCCCCAAGGGCCGGCTCAGTAAGATAATATTGAGCTGGGACTTTGATATATACTTCAATGAAAATAACATCATATGATGTAACCCCCATCATGGGGCTTGAATTCCCGTCCACAAGGTTAAGAGCCTTGTACTTTACCAACTGAGCAGTGGACCCTTCAATATAATGAATAAAAAGCTTTGTACCTTGAATTGTTTGACAGGAGCAATGTGTAGCCCCCAAGGGCCGGCTCATTATAATGTGATGAGTCGGGTCTTCAATAAGATGAACAAAGAATGACTTTGCATTAGCCCCCAAGTGTCATGGTGCATGCTTGCAGCGACATGAGACTTGCATATTTGATGTAATCTCAACCTAAATAATGTAGCCCCCAAGTGCCGGGTTGTAAGCCTGCAGCAACTCGGAACTATTCCTTCAATTGTAGAATAGAAATCATATCCATTGATAATATGATAGCCATTGCGCTAAAGCGACTTTGAAAACCTTAATCATAATACTGGTTATTGATAACCATAATAGAAATCCAGCCATGTTGGCTATTTGAATAATATACCCAATGATTTATAAGCGCATAATTCCAATGGCGCAATCCAAATATATGCTGGCGACTTATAGTCAAAAGCCAGGCCGGGTCAATAAACACCGGATTATAAGTGATTATGTACTGACAACTTGTAGTTGAAAGTCAAGCCCGGTTAATGAACACCGGGCTAATTTGATGACTGAAAAGCCATACCGGGTCAATAGACACCGGTTCAATATAAAATTTATCAAAAGAGAAAATTCTTGACAAAGGCAAATAAAACCGTGTCGAGGCTTTTTGGGGGCTGCCAGGCCCAAATTCAAGGCTTTTGTGGGCTGCCAGGCCGCTGAGTTGAACCATTTAACAAAGCCTTTTAAGATGGACCTCCAACTAACCAATCACCGTTTTAACTTTGACAAGTGCAGGGTCTCAATGAGAGTAACTGTCAAACGTTCGGAGGGCCGTGCCAGGATGACCTGGATAGGAGTGTTTTACTTGATGAAGGTAGGTTAACCCGGGGGTTTAGGTAAATATACCAGGCTTCCAAGCCGTGGGTCCATACCCAGCTACAAGGGTCCATTCAAACTCCTTGGTATTTGACCAAAGAGCCCCCAAGTAACATGATGAGTTGTGCTCATTGGGTGCCTATGTTTGAGTTGTGCATAGCATCGAGACTCTCTTTGGCCCCTTGGGTGTGAAGCTCCCAAGCTATGTTGTGGCGTGATAGCCGGATTAATGGACATAACTCCGCTTTGCAAGCTGAAGCCCCCATGTAATCAATAATATGATAAGCCAATAAGGCGGGATACCCACGTTTGAACCGCGCGTTAGGGAAACGGGTCCTCTTGAGCAATCTGTTACTTTTTGCAAGAGATAAATTCTTCTTGAACCGGGATTTTGAATCGGATATTGACAGCTTCAGAGATTTGTGGGAGATGGATTTCCCCTTGAACCGGATTGTAAACCGGATATTTGGAGAGCTTCAATGAGACTGACCTCCCTTGAGCCGGATTTTGAACCGGAATCCTTTCTGATGACCCAGAACTTCTTCATCGAGTCAGGATTTTGTCATATACTTTTTGAGCCAGAAATTCTCTGACGGCCTTTAAATTTTCATCAATATAATAGTAGCCTCCGAGACCGGGTTATCTTTCCCTTCAACATCCTGGGGCACTTGAATTTGCTGAAACTGGCAAGACTTGCTGAGTCATATCATCGTAGCCCCCGAGTCTTAAGATGACTCAAGGAGTTGTCTTGAGATTCTCCGTACTTGACCATAGCAGAAGGTATATATATCATTGGTTTGATAACGCAATGTAAATTCACAGAAGGTTGAGGTGACTGCGGCGGGTTATAAATGATCCCGTATGAGCCGTGTCAGCAACTCGGCCAATGGTTCCTTCCAACTGGCTGTTTGAAATTGACCAAACTATAGTGGCAACAATTTGTGCGCATGTCCATTGATCCATCCAGTGCAAACGGCGGCTGAATGATAATTTGCCTCCAATTTATTCGAAGAAATCCAGGCTACCCAAGCAGTGACTTGCTCATACTCAATAAACAACTCATGCAGACAGGTGCGGCCTGGTGTGCTGATGTAGACCAGACCGCAAGGGTGGCAGCGTAAGCACTTCCGTTGAACAGCGAGCAAATGCGATCCCAGCAAGTTGATGTGGGCCGGACCACAAGGGCGGCAGCTTGTGTGCGTCCACTCATCTCGTAATATGTCCCGGACTATCGTCAGGCGGAATATTATCAGCCCGTTCTCCATACCCGTGGCATAAACCACATTTGTAATGAATAATGGTCCTGTATATAAAATACAAATCAAAGTAATTTTCTCTTTGATAAAAACAATATGTGTGAGAAAGATAAGTTTAGAGAGATATCACCTGATATCTTCGGATGAACGATGATCTGTTCTGTGAACATCCTTCATTATTTGCAATAGTGATTAGCCCTTTTCTCCCGCCCTTGCAAAAAGGGATTAACACAGCACTGTAGCCATCATGGACAAATAATTCCTTTCTCTGGTAATATATGGCAAAGATAAGCAGATAGAAAATAGTGGCCAATGAAGCGGTGACTTGACGTAACAAGGGAGGAGGCGGCCGTAGCCCGGGCATGGCGACTCATTGCAGGGGTGAAGCGGCTCTCCACAGTGTCCTTATGATAACAAGTCGCCGTTGTTTGTTGATGTAGCACTTGAGAGTATCTCTTGATGATGTGCCCCACGCTTCCACTAGTATTTGAGGATGTGCTACTCCACCCAAGAGATAATGCCTATCTCGGGACTTGACCCATACATTTTTTTGCTTGACGGGAGTGGATCACAAGTGGAGGAGCAGCATCAGCCAGCCAGTCAGGTACATGCACGACGCTACGTCCGTACATCAAGGAAGCGAGAGCTTCTCGGGTCCTGATCCGCCCATGGAAGAGTACGCAGTCGTGCATCCAAAGTCTAAACATAGCTGAACTTGATCCGCCTCCAGCCCCCTAATAGCTTGGCAGTAGTTGATCACATGTGACGTTGTATCCCGGCCTCCAGTGTCTGACCAGCATGACCAAAACTCCATAAACGGTGCAGGTCTGTTCAACCACAGTGACGGCTTATTAATCCTGAGCTGCAGAAACAATTCTTCAGAAAAATCGAGGGACCTGCAAAAATCGTAATCACTAGGCAGGGTGGCTTGAAGCAGAAACAGTTTCAGAGCGGTTTGGCACACCGAGCGGTTTGATCAGCGATGAGAGGAATTCGTCGTGAAGGTACTCAAGGCCTGGGCGTCTCAAAGACACATCGACTGCGGCGGGCGATTTTGGCGAGTTCATGGAAGTAGGCGGGGTACAACTGTTGAACCGGAGGTAATTTAAGCTGGAGTGGTGGCGGATTGGCGTGTTGACGAACCTACATTGATCCGGAGCAACAGCAGCGCAAATCCTGCTCTAATGAGAGCGGGTCACAACGGAGACTCAGGGGAAAACTGTGGCAGTTTTGGCGATGGCGAATCCAGGTCATTGCAATCCGACTTACGAGCGGCAAAGGTGAGTTGCGGCGGCGACAACATCCGAAGAGGCGCCTTGGCACGTCCCTGGCCAGGCGGTTTGAGAACGCAGAAACGACGGCTTAGGCGGTCAAACGGATTGCCCCGTCGCCCACGGCGGAGGTTCGGCGCAGTCCTTAGCGGTTTTGAAAGTGGAGGTGACTCGGCGGCTCAGCGTACGTCCCGGCGTTGGAGTCGGGTCTGCAGATGCTAGCGGGAAGAGGTGGGCACGACGGCACCTCGCAGGCGGCTCACCATGGCAGGTTAGAGCTGCTCAAAGTGAGGCGGATGCCAACAGCGATAACCCAGGCGGGCGGTTCAGGAGGCCCCGAGGAAGGAGATCGAGGCGGTAGGCCGGCCACTTGTGAGGCGGCAGGTTGACTCGGCTGCAACGGCAATTTGGCGAGGCGGACCAGCAAGCCGGTGGAGGGTTAAGAGGTGCTGCAAGCCGGCGGCGGGTGG
The DNA here is from genome assembly GCF_002162155.2 of Triticum dicoccoides. Classification (NCBI taxonomy): domain Eukaryota; kingdom Viridiplantae; phylum Streptophyta; class Magnoliopsida; order Poales; family Poaceae; genus Triticum; species Triticum dicoccoides. The sequence goes on along the minus strand of NC_041387.1, from coordinate 660,409,341 downwards.
ATAGGTGGTGCAGCCAGGGCAACACGGCTGGGCGGAATTGGCGGGGCGGCCAGAGTGAGGTGCAGTGACTCGCCACGCTGCGCCGGAACAGCAACAACTACAGCTCAGTGGGAGAAACAGCTGGCAACTCGTTGTCGGCGGTTCAGTGATTTAATCCGTAGAGGCTCCAAGACCGGAGATCGACCCGGCGGCGGCTCAGCGCGCGTCTGCGATGGCGAGTTGAAAACAGAAAAATGGGCGCCAGGAAGATGGCAACCCGTTAGCGGCGTGGAAGCGAGCCATGGCGGCGGTTTGATGAGGCACAAAGTGCTTGTGGGTGACTCAAAGATGGCGTCAGATGGCCAATCGGAGAAGCAGAGGTGGCTTCAGGCCATGGAGGCGGTAGGCAGCTCAGGACCGGTCAACGGAGGCACGCCGGCAGGCCCGCGGTGAAGCGGTGACTCACAGCGCGCGGTTTGAGGAAACTGACAGACCGGTGCGGCCGACCGCGGGCGACTGGGACGATCCTGTAACGGTGGCTCAAGGCCGAGGCGAAGATGAAGCGGAAGCAAGTTATGGCACAGAGGCGAGGTCGACTTAGAAACAGTTTAAAGCTGTGGGGCTCACTCGGAGGCGATGGGAGGTCGCCGTATCTTAGCAGAGGCGGGCGTCTCAAGGCGAGGACGTGGGCGCAGACGATGGTCGACTCCGGGCCGTGACTTGCTCTGTCTCCGGGTCGTGGGTTGTTTTTCCCTTCCCCTTTTTTTATCCTGTTGATTGGACCCTCTTCTTGACTTTGACTGCAACGCTGAAAGTATTGCATGGCAGACTTGAAGAAATCAATGAAGACGGCAGCTGTTGTAGTAGATCTTAACTCATTTACGGATTCAATGGATCGCCGGTTCATGTTTGTCTGCCATACAACACGTAACCCGGAACTTCTTTTGAACTCAAAAACTTCTTCATCTGCGAACTTCTCGAACCCTAAAAAAGATCCCTCCAAGAATTCAACACCACCGTGCATCTGGCCCCATGGTGGGCGCCAACTATCGTGGAATTAACACGTCAGATGTCCTTAGTGTGAGGACTTAGTCGCGAGGCCAACGCATCTATGCGGTAGCTTGAGAGGGGTTGAGCGGAATCGAGAGACGCAATATAAGACAAGGGTTTAGACAGCTTCGGGCCCCGGGAAACATCATCCGGTAAAAACCCTACATGCTGTTTGAGGCTAGATCTCATTATCATCACGAGGGAGTCGCCGTAAACCGGCTCCCCTCTAGTT
>NC_041387.1:660161587-660169625 GCF_002162155.2 Triticum dicoccoides | reverse complement strand
ACAGCGTCCTAGGACGTCGTTCCCTTGTTGGAGACGGCATCGTGGAGCCCCTTCACCTCCCTCGTCAACTCAGCCACGGGCTCTTTGGGTGAAAACCCAAAGTTCAGCCTTGGCCGAACTGGCGGCGTTCCTCGTTGCTTCCCTCTTGGGGGCGACGCCTTTGGAGGTCCGGTCCTTCATCTGCTGGCGGTGGCTCTGTGGCTTTGCAACTTTGTTGTCGGCTAGGAGAGTGCGCGGCCTCGGGGCCGGCGTGGAAGTCAGAGCGGCGGCTCCGGGTATCTCCTACGTGTGGTGGTTGGCTTTGGTCGCCAGGGCGACATGGTCATCGACTAGGTGGGTTCGCAGCCTTGGGGCAGGAGTGGAAGTCGGTGCGGCGGCGCCAGAGATCTCGTGTGTGGAGGGTGTTGTCTTTGGCCTCTAGGGCGGTAGAGCCATCGACTAGGCTAGTGCGTGGCCTCAGGGCCGGTGTGGATGTCGGAGCGGTGGCTCCGGAGCCCAGTGTTCTGTTCTAGGGTGTCGTCTCTGGTCACTTGGGTGACAGTGTCGTCGACTCGAGTGGTGCAGCCTCGGGGCTGGCGTGTGCGTGTATCGCAGATGTATCGGTTTTCGGCAAGTTTTCCTTATAAACTGGTCAATTCTCTTCTTCTTAATGAAAAGGCAGAGCTCCTGCCGGTTGCTCGAAAAAATAATAATAACTAAACACATTTTATTATGCTGTGAGAATAAAGCTTAAGAAATATTATAGTCATAATTTCTACGCGGCCTTGATTTCCCCCTCATTGGCTAATCATAATTACCCACGGATCGATCACCTCTGCGGCCAATCCCTACAGTCCGCCACATCCAATGGGGGAATCCACTCGATGGATGGGTGAGACTGAACTGGATAAGGCTGGTCATAGTGGGAGTAACATAGGTAGTAACATAGATGCCACATAAGCAAAAATGATGATGTGGCAAGTAGTTAATGAGGAGAGAGGCAAATAGAGTAACATAATATGTTACCATCACATAGCGGTTTCCAATGCATAATGAGTCTACAAAGTAATAAATGAAGGCAACTATGTTACCACACCTATGACACTACCCACTATGAAGGTAAGTTACTCCCCACTATGACCAGCCTAAGGGGCGGGGGATTTCGTTACGTTTGTTGCTCCCTCGTGATTGGTCCATCCACATCACCCGTGGATCGATGCCTGGAGTGGAAGGAAGACTGGGCGGCGGCAATGTGGAAAGGGAGTTGGCTGGCTGCTCTGAATCGGGGTCGGGCTCGTCTTCGTGGCTGCTCCCTCCTCATTGGTTGGTCGAGCATCACCCATAGACCGATCCCTCTCCCGTCGATCCCAACCATTCAGCTGCATCTGATGGTAGGAGGCACTCATGGAAGCTATTTGTTTTGCTTATTAAGGTGGTGTGGAAAGTGAGATTTTAAAATTAGAGAATGGCTTGAGGATGGTGTTTTATAAAACCCTCAAATTGCGGTGCAACCAAAACCTGGCCTCGCATGCATGAACTAGGATGAGGATGACTTGTACTTGGATGTTGAGTTCTATCGGAGTGTTTAATCTAGGCGTGAGGCCCGGCGGTTGGATTTGTGCATTTCGATCATCTCATCTCAGTATCGTACGCACGTCCTGCTCTCTCACCAGTCACCAGGCAAATCATGTCTGCGGGGTGCAGTTTGTCCATGTCCATGGGTGAAGCGGTGAAATTCTTTCAAAAGAAAAAGGGAAATGGGAAATTATTTGAGTTGGAGCGCATGCGGAGACTTGCCGACCTCGACCGATGGCCTGGACCAGGCAAGGTTGCGCGGCACATATATGACTAGAAGCAACAAATCCTGTGTAGCTGCAGCACATATATCACACTTATAATATGAAGATTTCAATCTTTTCTGCGAGGATCTGCCTTTAACTGGCCTTAGCAAATATATCTGCCTTTGATTAACCAGATCTTCAAATGTGATTTGATCATCAGGTCATGAACGTGGCGTCCAAGTTTTTTGTTAGAGCTGGCTCCCGCATTTTACATTGCCCCATGCACAGGCGCTATATACAAGGCAGCTAGTATTTCCCACTACTATTACAATCGCTAGATCCTACTATTCCTCCATCATCTTGCACCCGATCGAGATCACCTCCTAACAGCGCCGGCCGGTCACGCGACTTTCGCCTGCGTCCAGGCCGGCGTGATGGACGACAACGGCATCTGCCTCCCCAGCGACCTCCTGCTCGACGTCCTCCGGCGCCTCCCCGGCCGCGCCCTCGCCATGTCCCGGTGCGTCTGCCGCGCGTGGCGCGACCTCGTCGCCGCCCACACCCACACCCTCCTCCTTCTGCAAGTCTTCCCTCGCGAGTTTCCCGGCGTCTTCGCCACCTACTACGGCTTCGACCCCGACTTCGCCTTGTTCGGCCCGCCGGCGTCGGCTGACGCCCACGTTCCCTGCTATCGGCGTCTCTTCTGGAACCACTTGTATTGCCGCGTGAAGCAGCACTGCAACGGCTTGCTCCTCGTAACGGGGGATTACAGATACAGCCCTTCATTGAATGCCATCGCCGTGTGCAACCCAGCCACGTCGCGGTACGCCCGCCTGCCGCAGCCGCCGACGCCATGGCCGTACAGCGTCGAGGGCGTGTTCCTTGCCTTTGACCCGGCCGTGTCGCCGCACCACCAGGTGTTCTTCTTTCCCACCGAAAAGCTACAACGTGACAGCGAAGAAGAAGCGTGGCAACATAAGTGGTCACGTGCCAAACGACCATGCTGGGTCGATTGGGAGCATACGTCCCTACCCAACCTGTTTGAAGAAGAGCAACCATCTAGATCGGAGGAAGAAGAAGATGAGCAGCACAAGTCACACGCCCAAGGGCCACCCCATTCTCAGAGCCAGTCCAGTTCCTATGTGCCTACTGCCGAGGTACCAAAGTTATTTCGAGTTTTTGTGTTCTCTTCATTAACAGACGAGTGGGAGATCCGTGAGTTCACGCCGGGGCGCTGCACTTTGGGACACCTCTATGACGTGGTCACCGCACCACGTTGCAGGGACCAGCAAACATGGTGGTCGGCCGAGTACTGCCATGGCTCGCTCTACGTGCACTGTCACAGTGGTGTCCTCATGGTCCTGCATTGTTCAAAAGGGACGTACGACATGGTTAAACTCCCAGGGCATCCTCTCGGTCGCTGAGGGATTGAATCAATGGCAACTGCCGGAGAGGTACTTAGGAAGCTACGGCAGAGGGATCCGCTATGCGATATTCAAAGAGTTACAACTTGAGGTATGGGATCTGACAGAGTTACCCGATGGTCAGTTCAGATGGAAGTTGGCACACAAAGCTGACCTTAAAGAGCAAGAGCGTACCATGGATTATATGAGGGACCGACTGAGGATAGAACCAAAGAAGACATGGGCGGTGGTTGAAAGCACCAAAGACTTGATTAGTTTATTTGAAAGTGAAAACGATGAGGATAGCAATGATGATTGTGCCGATGGGACCGAAGAGGACACGTATGAGCATGGAGAGGAAGTAGAGGAAGAGGAAGAAGATAACTACAACGAGACACAAGATGATGAAGAAGAAAAACAAGATCGTTATGATAAGACACGAGGTGAAGAGGATGAAGAACAAGATAGCTATGGCAATGATGATCATGCAGGACTCGGGAGTAGCGATGGTTCTGACTACTCATGGAACTCGGACGAGCACAACTTCATTGAATTTGATGACAGTGCAGTTGTAGATGAAAACTTTTGGGGCTGGGGTCGTTATATTGTCGGATTCCATCCATACAAGGACGTACTCCTTCTCAAATTCGGCGAGGCGGTCGTGGCATATCATCTGCACAATTCGAGAATACAATATCTAGGTGATATATATCCTAGACAATATCACCAGCCAAATGCTAGAGATGTCCGCGGTGCTTTCCCCTACCGCCCTTGCTATGTCGATGCACTCCCACCCAGGAAAACATCTCGGTCATCTTAGAGGCACGTACTATTTTGCTACAATTTAATCTACACAATATTTATTCCTAATCAGTTGTTTTGTCTGGTGGTCATGTAATCCCTTTGGTAGAAGTACAACTATCATAAAATAACATGCTCTTTATTTTAGTTATTTTAATTAATGCATTCCTGGGTTGAACTCATGTGCGTGGTATGTATGGCGTCCACGGGTTAATTTTGGTCTTCATTAAAGATATTTTTGTCTCGCATGATGTCGAGAAGAACACTCCCTTGGGTGGTGAAATATGTGATGTGCTAGAAGTATCACGAATGCACCTTGAAGCTTTGAACAATGTATAATGTCACATAAGCATGGAAGTTCCTTTGAGATGTCACATAAGCCCAGATGTTTCTTGGCAAATGAATTGTAGGTTTGTGTAAATAGTTTTTTTTTCTTTTGCATTTCTAGGATCCGCATGCATGTAACAGGTCAAATCATTCAAAACCTCTCTGTTACACATCCATTGCAGAGGGCGTCAGACGTGGCCATCAAATTTAATGCGCAGAAGATAAGTGACGTACCATGACAAATCACCCACTCGTCTTTGGAGCGCACATAGGGTGCATGATTTTTTGGCGCGTCATTTTTTTAGTAAAAATAGCCATACTTTATTAATCATTCCCAGTATTCATGGGAATTACAAGGACGTCGTGGGGTGTACCCAACCAAGTACTCCCTCCGTCCCAAAATTCTTGTCTTAGATTTGTCTAGATACAGATGTATCTAATACTAAAACGTGACTTGATACATCCGTATTTAGACAAATCCAAGACAAAAAAATTGGGACGGAGGGAGTATATCTTCCTGCTGGAAGAAGAGTACCTTGCCTATTTTTATGCGCTTCATAGTTGTTAGGTCAAAACTCATGAACGAAATTACAAGAAGCAAAAGAAAGTTTCCTCTGGTGAATCTCCCTAATAATCCCTTGATGCGATCCACCGGCACCCTCCCGGATGCCTTTGATCACCTCTTGACATTCTGATGCTATGTTGAGATGGTGCAGACCAAGATCCTCTACCAATGAAAGCGCTTCTCGGCATGACAAAGCTTCAAGTGCCGCTGGCTGTAGTAAATCATGGACTACTAAAACTGAAGAACCCAGGTATGTGCCATCCCTATCTCTGCAAATAGCATTAGCAGTTCCTCTATTGTGATGAGTACTACCCCCTACATCAACATTGAATTTCACAAATCTGAGGGAGGCGGGGTCCATGCATTCCTCCTTTTGTACTCTTGCTGGTGCAGACTGCTCTGTAACATCCTTTATTTGGTCCAATTCAAAAATGAACCTAGTTACAAAAAGATGTGTTGACAACGGACTCTGATGGATCCCCTCGTGAATAAGCTTATGTCTTGCTGTCCATATTGCCCACATCGTCATAGTGTGTCGAGTGAGTTCACCATGAGATAATACTTCCATCATGGTGAACAACCAGTTCCGAGCCGAAGGCTTAGTAGTGGCGGTCAAGTGTTCCAGCAACAAAGGATCGACTAGTGCCCACACACAGCATGCCATCGTGCACCGAATCAAGTTGTGCCTCCATGAGTCTTGCATGCCGCACACCCTATAGGAATCAACATTCGTCATGTTTCTTCTTTCCTGTATATCCTCTGTAGGGATGGAGTGGCGAGCTAGCCTCCACAAAAACATCTTCAACTTGGCTAGCACAATGACATTCCAAATGGTGTTCCATGATTTTCTATCTGCTATAGAGTTGGACAAACCTGGGCGTTCCTCCAGCCGATCCTCCCTCCTGTGCTTTGTGTCAATGAGCATTTTGTATGATGACCGGATAGTGAATCGCCCCAATCTTTCAAAGTTCCAAGACCAAAAATCTTCTTTATTCCGAGTACATATTGGATTTGCATGATCGCTGCTGTATCGTAGGGTAATAATAGTTGCCCAATCAGCTCCTCATTCCATCTAGCTTTTGGTCCATAAATTAGCTCACTCACCAGCTTAGCGGGATTTTCTACTGGTGAAATGATCGGGTGCATATTTTCCTGACTTGGGATCCAGTTCATGTTCCAGATTTCCGTAGCATTTCCGTTCCCTATCTTTCTGATGAGGCCCTGTTTCATAATGTCTCAGCCATCCAACAAGGACCTCTAGATTTGAAAAGGGTGTGAACCTATCTCGGCATCCAGAAACTGAGAGTTAGGGAAATAAACAGCATTTAGGATCCTACCACTTAAAGAATCTGGGTTGTCAAGTATTTGCCACGCTTGCTCCACAAAGAGGGCCAAGTTGAAAATTTCAAAATCTCTAAAGCCCAATCCTCCCATATATTTAGGCATGCACATAGTATCCCATGATACCCAATATGGCTTCCATTGTCCATTTTTGCTTCCCCGCCTAAACGCTTTAATCATGGATGTCAGATGCTCACACAAACCCCTTGGTAGTTTGAAGCAGTACATAGAAAAGATAGGCACCACTTGAGCAATAGACTTGACTAATACCCCTTTCCCTGCCGAAGGTAGTACCTTTGACATCCATCCTTGAATTTTATTCCAGAGCCTCTCCTTCAAATATTTGAAAGCACCATTTTTTCACACTCCCACATCAGCTGGCATTCCTAGATATATCTCATTCAACTGTTCATTTGGAACTCCCAAAATATCCTTGACTTCTTCCCTTGTCGCCTCAGGGCATCCTTGCTGAAAAAAAGATTATTTATTTTTATTTATATGTTGCCCTGAAGCAGTTGCATAGATTTCCAACAGACTAGATACTTCTTCCGCACCCTCCCTAGTTGCTTTAAAAACAGCAGGCTATCATCCGCAAACAACAAGTAATTCACCGGCGGAGCCGATGCAACCACTTGAATGCCACCAAGGCACAACTGAACTCTAGATTTTAAAAGGCATGAAAGGCCTTCTGCCGCAAGCAAAAAAAGATATGGCGAAATAGGATCACCCTGACAGATACCTCTTGATGGTTTAAATTACTCAAGCCTCTTACCATTAAATAGCACCAAGAAGGACACTGATCTGACCATACCCATAATAATTTTCACCCAACTCTCATGGAAGCCCAGTTTGAGCATGATAGCCTCCAGATAATTCCACTCCACCTGATCATAAGCTTTCATCATGTCAAGCTTTAGTGCCCCATGCCTGTGTTTCTTTGCTTTATTCCTTTTCATAAAATATAAGCACTCATAAGCGGCAATAATATTATCAGTGATCAACCTCCCAGCCACAAAGGTAGACTGCTCCTCAGATACAATCTCTGGTTATACAATCCTTAGGCGGTTAGCGATCACTTTTGAGGTTATCTTGTAAAGAACATTGCACAGACTGATAGGCCTAAATTGTGACATAAGCATAGGGTTTTTTTACCTTGGGGATGAGAACCAAAACCGTATTGTTTATCTTATCTGCAGTCTCCCTTCCTTCCACTATTTCCATCACTGCTTGAGTCACTGAAGGTCCACATATTTCCCAATGTTTCTGGAAGAATTGCGCTGGGAAGCCATCCGGTCCAGGGGCCTTCTTAGGTGCCATTTGAAACAATGTCGTTTTTACCTCCTTAGAGTATATCGCGCTATAAGACAATCATTCATCTGTGGAGTCACTTTGCTAGGAACTGTGTCCAGAACGTGCTGCATGTCTTGCACTCCTTTCGAGGTGTACAATGTGTTATAGAAATCATTGGTCATGCATCTCTTGTATATCCTGAGTAGTACTGCCATCATCCCTTAACAATGCATTTATCCTATTTTTTGCACGTCTCATATTTGCTCTTAAATGAAATATCGAGTGTTTTTATCACCAGACCATAGCCATTCAACTCTTGCTCTTTGCCTCCACATCTGGTCTTCTCTTCTGTACAGGTGCACTAGTTCATCCTTGATTTTAATCTCCCTGGGATATGGACCAACCCGTGGAGGTACACATCGAAGAACCTCCAGCTCATGTTTCAACCTTTTTATATTCTTTCGAACACTGCTAAAGCTACTTCTGTCCCAAGCTAAGAGCGACCCGGCCAGATTCTTTAATCTCTCTCTGCAATCTCTACCACTGTACTC
>NC_041387.1:660129290-660161465 GCF_002162155.2 Triticum dicoccoides | reverse complement strand
CAACTCTGCATGTGTCTCCCACATTGATTTTTAGCGAAACTGGCGTTCCATGACTAGAGAATCATTGGGCTGCATGTAAACAAGTAGCGAAACTGGCGTTCCATGACTAGAGAATCATTGGGCTGCATGTAAACAAGTAGCGAAACTGGCGTTCCATGACTAGAGAATCATTGGGCTGCATGTAAACAAGTATAGGGAGGTGGTCCGAAGCTCCAACGGATGGGAGGTGTTCCAGTTTTGCATGGGGATGGAGCCCATTCCATGCAGTACATGCAAGTGCCCGATCCAACCTTACTCGTGTATATGTCCCTCCGGCCACCTTCTTTTCGAAAGTCCAGTGAATTCCAATGTAGCCCAAGTTGACCAGTGCACAATCATCTACCACTGCTCTGAACTGGTCAATCTTTCCCTGGCTCCGATGAATGATAACCCACAAGTATAGGGGATCGCAACAGTTTTCGAGGGTAGAGTATTCAACCCAAATTTATTGATTCGACACAAGGGGAGCCAAAGAATATTATCAAGTATTAGCAGCTGAGTTGTCAATTCAACCACACCTGAAAGACTTAATATCTGCAGCAAAGTATTTAGTAGCAAAGTAGTATGGAAGTAACGGTGGCAAAAGTAACAGCAGCAGTTTTGTAGTAATCGTAACAGTGGCAGCGGAGAAGTAACTAAAAAAAGATCAATATGTGAAAAGCTCGTAGGCAATGGATCAGTAATGGATAATTATGTCGGATGAGATTCCTCATGTAACAGTTATAACATAGGGTGACACAGAACTAGCTCCAGTTCATCAATGTAATGTAGGCATGTATTCCGAATATAGTCATACGTACTTATGGAAAAGAACTTGCATGACATCTTTTGTCCTACCCTCCCGTGGCAGCGGGGTCCTATTGGAAACTAAGAGATATTAAGGCCTCCTTTTAATAGAGTATCAGACCAAAGCATTAACACTTAGTGAACACATGAACTCCTCAAACTACGGTCATCACCGGAAGTGGTCCTGATTATTGTCACTTCGGGGTTGCCGGATCATAACACATAGTAGGTGACTATTGACTTGCAAGATAGGATCAAGAACTCACATATATTCATGAAAATATAATAGGTTCAGATCTGAAATCATGGCACTCGGGCCCTAGTGACAAGCATTAAGCATAGCAAAGTCATAGCAACATCAATCTTAGAACATAATGCATACTAGGGGTCAAACCCTAACAAAACTAACTCGATTACATGGTAAATCTCATCCAACCCATCACCGTCCAGCAAGCCTACGATGGGATTACTCACGCACGGCGGTGAGCATCATGAGATTGGTGATGGAGGATGGTTGATGATGACGATGGCGACGGATTCCCCTCTCCGGAGCCTCGAACAGACTCCAGATCAGCCCTCCCAAGGAAGATTAGGGCTTGGCGGCGGCTTCGTATTATAAAACTCGATGAATCCTTCTCTCTGATTTTTCTCGCCCGAAAGTGAATATATGGAGTTGGGGTTGAGGTCGATGGAGTCCCAGGGGGCCCACGAGGTAGGGGGCGCGCCCTGCACCCTCGTGGACAGGGTGTGGGCCCCTTGATGATGATTCTTTCGCCAATATTTTTATTAATTCCAAAACCTGTCTCCGCGGATTTTCAGGTCATTCCGAGAACTTTTATTTCTGCACAAAAATAACACCATGGCAATTCTGCTGAAAACAACGTCAGTCCGGGTTAGTTCCATTCAAATCATTTAAGTTAGAGTCCAAAACAAGGGCAAAAGTGTTTGGAAAAGTGGATACATTGGAGACGTATCAACTCCCCCAAGCGTAAACCTTTGCTTGTCCTTAAGCAGTTCAGTTGACAAACTGAAAGTGATAAAGAAAAACTTTTACAAACTCTGTTTGATCTTATTGTTGCAAATATGTAAAGCCGGCATTCAAGTTTTCAGCAAAGATTTCGAACTAACCATATCCACAATAACATTTAGGTCTCATGTTTATTCATATCAATGGCATATGTTGGGGAACGTAGCAGAAATTCAAAATTTTCCTACGAGTCACCAAGATCCATCTATGGAGAAACTAGCAACGAGGGGAAGGAGAGTGCATCTACATACCCTTGTAGATCTCTAAGCAGAAGCGTTCAAGAGAATGGGGTTGAAGGAGTCGTACTCATCATGATCCAAATCACCGGAGATCCTAGTGCCGAACGGATGGCACCTCCGCGTTCAACACACGTGCAGCCCGGTGACGTCTCCCATGCCTTGATCCAGCAAGGAGAGAGGGAGAGGTTGAGGAAGACTCCCTCCAGCAGCAGCACAACGGCGTGGTGGTGATGGAGGAGCGTGGTAATCCAGCAGGGCTTCGCCAAGCACCGCGAGATATGAGGAGAAAGAGAGGTAGGGCTGCGCCAACAGGAGAAGAACTTCGTGTGTTGGGCTGCTCCTTTGCCTCCACTATATATAGGGGGAGAGGGGGCTGCGCCCCCACCTAGGTTTCCACCCCTAGGGGCGGCGGCCAACCCTAGATCCCATCTAGGGGGGCGGCCAAGGGAGGGAGAGGGGGAAACTTGCCCCCCAAGCAAGGTGGGGCGCCCCCTCCCCAAACCCTAGGCGCCTTGGGCCCTTGTGGGGGGGCGCACCAGCCCACCTGGGGCTGGTCCCCTCCCACACTTGGCCCATGCTGCCCTCCGGGGATGGTGGCCCCACTTGGTGGACCCCCGGGACCCTCCCGGTGGTCCCGGTACGTTACCGATAAAACCCGAAACTTTTCCGGTGACCAAAACAGGACTTCCCATATATAAATCTTTACCTCCGGACCATTCCGGAACTCCTTGTGACGTTCGGGATATCATCCGGGACTCCTAACAACATTCGGTAACCACATACAAACTTCCTTTATAACCCTAGCGTCATCGAACCTTAAGTGTGTAGACCCTACGGGTTCGGGAATCATGCAGACATAACCGAGACGTTCTCCGGTCAATAACCAACAGCGGGATCTGGATACCCATGTTGGATCCCACATGTTCCACGATGATCTCATCGGATGAACCACGATGTCGAGGATTCGATCAATCCCGTATTCAATTCCCTTTGTCTAGCGGTATTGTACTTGCCCGAGATTCGATCGTCGATATGCCGATACCTTGTTCAATCTCGTTATCGGCAAGTCTCTTTACTCGTTCCATAACACATCATCCCGTGATCAACCCCTTGGTCACATTGTGCACATTATGATGATGTCCTACCAAGTGGGCCCAGAGATACCTCTCCATTACACGGAGTGACAAATCCTAGTCTCGATTCGTGCCAACCCAACAGACACTTTCGGAGATACCTGTAGTGCACCTTTATAGCCACCCAGTTACGTTGTGACGTTTGGTACACCCAAAGCATTCCTACGGTATCCGGGAGTTGCACAATCTCATGGTCTAAGGAAATGATACTTGACATTAGAAAAGCTTTAGCATATGAACTACACGATCTTTGTGCTAGGCTTAGGATTGGGTCTTGTCCATCATATCATTCTCCTAATGATGTGATCCCGTTATCAACGACATCCAGTGTCCATGGTCAGGAAACCGTAACCATCTATTGATCAACGAGCTAGTCAATTAGAGGCTTACTAGGGACATGGTGTTGTCTATGTACCCACACATGTATCTGAGTTTCCTATCAATACAATTATAGCATGGATAATAAACGATTATCATGAACAAGGAAATATAATAATAACTAATTTATTATTGCCTCTAGGGCATATTTCCAACAGTTTCCCACTTGCACTAGAGTCAATAATCTAGTTCACATCGCCATGTGATTAACACTCACAGGTCACATCGCCATGTGACCAACATCCAAAGAGTTTACTAGTGTCACTAAACTAGTTCACATCATCATGTGATTAAGACTCAATGAGTTCTGGGGTTTGATCATGTTTTGCTTGTAAGAGAGGTTTTAGTCAATGGGTCTGCAACATTCAGATCCGTATGTACTTCGCAAATCTCTAGGTCATATTGTAAATGCTGCTTCCACACTCCACTTGGAGCTATTCCAAATGGTTGCTCCACTATACGTATCCGGTTTGCTACTCAGAGTCATTCGGATAGGTGTTAAAGCTTGCATCGACGTAACCCTTTACGCCGAACTCTTTATCACCTCCATAATCGAGAAACATGTCCTTATTTACTCCAAGGACAATTTTGACCGTTGTTCAATGACCCATTCCTGGATCATTCTTGTACCCCTTGACTTACTCATGGCAAGGCACACTTCCGGTGCGGTACACAGCATAGCATACTATAGAGCCTACGTCTGAAGCATAGGGGACGACCTTCGTCCTTTCTCTCTTTTCTGCCGTGGTCGAGCTTTAAGTCTTAACTTCGTACCTTACAATTCAGGCAAGAACTCCTTCTTTGACTGATCCATCTTGAATACCTTCAAGATCATGTCAAGGTATGTGCTCATTTGAAAGTACTATTAAGCATTTTGATCTATCCTATAGATCTTGATGCTTATTGTTCAAGTAGCCTAATCCAGGTTTTCCATTGAAAAACACTTTTCAAATAACCCTATATGCTTTCTAGAAATTCTACATCATTTCTGATCAACAATATGTCAACAACATATACTCATCAGAAATTCTATAGTGCTCCCACTCACTTCTTTGGAAATACAAGTTTCTCATAAACTTTGTATAAACCCAAAATCTTTGATCATCTTATCAAAGTGTATATTCCAACTCCGAGATGCTTACTCCAGTCCATGGAAGGATCGCTGGAGCTAGCATACCTTTTAGCATCCGTAGGATCAACAAAACCTTTCTGATTGTATCACATACAACCTTTCCTTATGAAAATTGGTAAGGAAACTCATTTTGACATCCATCTGCCAGATTTCATAAATGCAGCTAATGCTAACATGATTCCGACGGACTTAAGCATCGCTACGAATGAGAAAATCTCATCGTAGTCAACTCCTTGAACTTGTGAAAAAACTCTTCGCCACAAGTCGAGCTTCATAGACGGTGACATTACAGTCCACGTCCGTCTTCTTCTTAAAGATCCATTTATCTCAATGGCTTGCCGATCATGGGCAAGTCCACCAAAGTCCATGCTTTGTTCTGATACATGGATCCTATCTCGGATTTCATGGCTTCTAACCATTTGTCGGAATATGGGCCCACCATCGCTTCTCCATAGCTCGTAGGTTCATTGTTGTCTAGCAACATGACCTTCAAGACAGGATTACTGTACCACTCTGAAATAGTACGCATCCTTGTCACCCTACGAGGTACGGTAGTGACTTGAGCCGAAACTTCATGATCACTATCATAAGCTTCTACTTCAATTGGTGTAGGTGCCACAGGAACAACTTCCAGTGCTCTGCTACACACTAGTTGTAGTGACGGTTCAATAACCATATCAAGTCTCCACCATCCTCCCACTCAACTTTCCGAGACAAAGTTTTCCTCGAGAAAGGACCCGATTCAAGAAACAATCCCTATTGCTTTCGGATCTGAATTAGGAGGTATACCCAACTGTTTTGGGTGTCCTATGAAGATGCATTTTATCTGATTTGGGTTCAAGCTTATCAACCTGAAACTTTTTCACATAAGTGTCGCAGCCCCAAACTTTTAAGAAATGACAACTTAGGTTTCTCCAAACCATAGTTCAAACGGTGTCGTCTCAACGGAATTACGTGGTGCCCTATTAAAGTGAGTGCGGTTGTCTCTAATGCCTAACCCATGAATGATAGTGGTAATTTGATAAGAGACATCATGGTACGCACCATATCCAATAGGATGCAACTATGATGTTCGGACACACCATCACACTATGGTGTTCCAGGCGGTATTAATTGTGAAACAATTTCCACAATGTCTTAATTGTGTGCGAAAGCTCGTAACTCAGATACTCATCTCTATAATCATATCATAGACATTTTATCCTCTTGTCACAATGATCTTCAACTTCACTCTGAAATTACTTGAACCATTCAATAATTCAGACTTGTGTTTCATCAAGTAAATATACAACATCTACTCGAATCATCTGTGAAGTGAGAACATAACGATATTCACTGCATGCCTCAGCACTCATTGGACTGCACACATCAAAATGTGTTACTTCCAACAAGTTGCTATCTTGTTCCATCTTACTGAAAATGAGGCTTTTTAGTCATCTTGCCCATGTGGTATGATTTGCATATCTCAAGTGATTCAAAATCAAGTGAGTCCAAACGATCCATCTGCATGGAGTTTCTTCATGCGTATACACCAATAGACATGGTTCGCATGTCTCAAACTTTTCAAAATGAGTGAGTCCAAAGATCCATCAACATGGAGCTTCTTCATGCGTTTTATACCAATATGACTTACATGGCAGTGCCACAAGTAGGTGGTACTATCATTACTATCTTATATCTTTTGGTATGAACATGTGTATCACTACGATTGAGATTTAATAAACCATTCATTTTGGGTGCAAGACCATTGAAGGTATTATTCAAATAGACAAAGTAACCATTATTCTCCTTAAATGAATAACCGTATTGCGATAGACATAATCCAATCATGTCTATGCTCAACGCAAGCACCAAATGACAATTATTCAGGTTTAATACTAATCTTGATGGTAGAGGGAGCGTGCGATGTTTGATCACATCAAACTTGGAAACACTTCCAACACATATCGTCAGCTCACCTTTAGCTACTCTCCGTTTATTCCGTAGCTCTTTTATTTCGAGTTACTAACACTTAGCAACCGAACCGGTATCTTAATACCCTGGTGCTACTAGGAGTACTAGTAAAGTACACATTAACATAATGTATATCCAATATACTTCTATCGACCTTGCCAGCCTTCTCATCTACCAAGTATCTAGGGTAATTCTGCTCCAGTGGCTGTTCCCCTTATTACAGAAGCACTTAGTCTCGGGTTTGGGTTCAACCTTGGGTTTCTTCACTAGAGCAGCAGCTGATTTGCCGTTTCATGAAGTATCCCTTCTTGCCCTTGCCCTTCTTGAAACTAGTTTCACCAACCATCAACAATTGATGCTCCTTCTTGATTTCTACTTTTGAGGTGTCAAACATCGCGAATACCTCAAGGATCATCATATCTATCCCTGATATGTTATAGTTCATCACAAAGCTCTAGCAGCTTGGTGGCAATGACTTTGGAGAAACATCACTATCTCATCTGGAAGATCAACTCCCACTCGATTCAAGTGATTGTTGCACTCAGACAATCTGAGCACAAGCTCAACTATTGAGCTTTTCTCCCTTAGTTTGCAGGCAAAGAAAATCGTCAGAGGTCTTATACCTCTTGTCGTGGGCACGAGCCTGAAATCCCAATTTCAGCCCTCGAAACATCTCGTATGTTCCGCGACGTTTAGAAAACATCTTTGGTGCCTCAACTCTAAACCGTTTAACTGAACTATCACGTAGTTATCAAAACGTGTATGTCCGATGTTCGCAACATCCACAGACGACGTTTGGGGTTCAGCACACTGAGCGGTGCATTAAGGACATAAGCTTTCTACTGTCCGCATAATCGCTACTATCAACTTTCAACTATATTTTCTCTAGGAACATATCTAAAACAGTAGAACTAAAGTGCGAGATATGACATAATTTGCAAAGGGTTTTTGACTATGTTCAGGATAATTAAGTTCATCTTATGAACTCCCACTCAGATAGACATCCCTCTAGTCATCTAAGTGATTACATGATCCGAGTCAACTAGGCCGTGTCCGATCATCACGTGAGACGGACTAGTCATCATCGGTGAACATCTTCATGTTGATCGTATCTACCATATGACTCATGCTCGACCTTTCGGTCTCTTGTGTTCCGAGGCCATGTCTGTACATGCTAGGCTCGCCAAGTCAACCTAAGTGTTTCGCATGTGTAAATCCGGCTTACACCCGTTGTATGTGAATGTTAGAATCTATCACACCCGATCATCACGTGGTGCTTCGAAACGACGAACTTCCGCAACGGTGCACAGTTAGGGGGAACACTTTCTTGAAGTTTTAATGAGGGATCATCTTATTTACTACCGTCGTTCTATGCAAATAAGATGTATAAACATGATAAACATCACATGCAATCAAATAGTCACATGATATGGCCAATATCATTTTGCTCCTTTTGATCTCCATCTTCGGGGCTCCATGATCATCATCGTCACCGGCATGACACCATGATCTCCATCATCATGATCTCCATCATCGTGTCTACATGAAGTTGTCTCGCCAACTTATTACTTCTACTACTATGGCTACCGGTTAGCAATAAAGTAAAGTAATTACATGGCGTTGTTCAATGACACGCAGGTCATACAATAAATAAAGACAACTCCTATGGCTCCTGCCGGTTGTCATACTCATCGACATGCAAGTCGTGATTCCCATTACAAGAACATGATCAATCTCATACATCACATATCATTCATCACATTCTTCTTGGCCATATCACATCACATAGCATACCCTGCAAAAACAAGTTAGACGTCCTCTAATTGTTGTTTGCATGTTTTACGTGGCTGCTATGGGTTTCTAGCAAGAACGTTTCTTACCTACGCAGAAACCACAACGTGACATGTCAATTGCTATTTACCCTTCATAAGGACCCTTTTCATCGAATCCGATCCGACTAAAGTGGGAGAGACTGGCACCCGCTAGCCACCTTATGCAACAAGTGCATGTCAGTCGGTGGAACCTGTCTCACTTAAGTGTACGTGTAAGGTCGGTCCGGGCCGCTTCATCCCACAATGCCGCCGAATCAAGATTGGACTAGTAACGGTAAGCATATTGAACAACATCAACGCCCACAACTACTTTGCGTTCCACTCGTGCGAAGAATCTACGCAATAGACCTAGCTCATGATGCCACTGTTGGGGAATGTAGCAGAAATTCAAAATTTTCCTACGAGTCACCAAGATCCATCTATGGAGAAACTAGCAACGAGGGGAAGGAGAGTGCATCTACATACCCTTGTAGATCTCTAAGTGGAAGCGTTCAAGAGAACAGGGTTGAAGGAGTCGTACTCGTCATGATCCAAATCACCGGAGATCCTAGTACCGAACGGACGGCACCTCCGCGTTCAACACACGTGCAGCCCAGTGACGTCTCCCATGCCTTGATCCAGCAAGGAGAGAGGGAGAGGTTGAGGAAGACTCCCTCCAGCAGCAGCACAACAGTGTGGTGGCGATGGAGGAGCGTGGTAATCCAGCAGGGCTTCGCCAAGCACCGCGAGATATGAGGAGAAAGAGAGGTAGGGCTGCGCCAACAGGAGAAGAACTTCGTGTGTTGGGCTGCTCCTTTGCCTCTACTATATATAGGGGGAGAGGGGGCTGCGCCCCCACCTAGGTTTCCACCCCTAGGGGCGGCGGCCAGCCCTAGATCCCATCTAGGGGGGCGGCCAAGGGAGGGAGATGGGGAAACTTGCCCCCCAAGCAAGGTGGGGCGCCCCCTCCCCAAACCCTAGGCGCCTTGGGCCCTTGTGGGGGGCGCACCAGCCCACCTGGGGCTGGTCCCCTCCCACACTTGGCCCATGCTGCCCTCTGGGGATGGTGGCCCCACTTGGTGGACCCTCGGGACCCTCCCGGTGGTCCCGGTACGTTACCGATAAAACCCGAAACTTTTCCGCTGACCAAAACAGGACTTCCCATATATAAATCTTTACCTCTGGACCATTCTGGAACTCCTCGTGATGTCCGGGATCTCATCCGGGACTCCGAATAACATTCGGTAACCACATACAAACTTCCTTTATAACCATAGCGTCATCGAACCTTAAGTGTGTAGGCCCTACGGGTTCGGGAATCATGCAGACATGACCGAGACGTTCTCCGGTCAATAACCAACAGCGGGATCTGGATACCCATGTTGGCCCCCACATGTTCCACGATGATCTCATCGGATGAACCACGACGTCGAGGATTTGATCAATCCCGTATTCAATTCCCTTTGTCTAGCGGTATTGTACTTGCCCGAGATTCGATCGTCGGTATGCCGATACCTTGTTCAATCTCGTTACCGGCAAGTCTCTTTGCTCGTTCCGTAACACATCATCCCGTGATCAACCCCTTGGTCACATTGTGCACATTATGATGATGTCCTACCGAGTGGGCCCAGAGATACCTCTCCGTTAAACGGAGTGACAAATCCCAGTCTCGATTCGTGCCAACCCAACAGACACTTTCGGAGATACCTGTAGTGCACCTTTATAACCACCCAGTTACGTTGTGATGTTTGGTACACCCAAAGCATTCCTACGGTATCCGGGAGTTGCACAATCTCATGGTCTAAGGAAATGATACTTGACATTAGAAAAGCTTTAGCATATGAACTACACGATCTTTGTGCTAGGCTTAGGATTGGGTCTTGTCCATCACATCATTCTCCTAATGATGTGATCCCGTTATCAACGACATCCAATGTCCATGGTTAGGAAACCGTAACCATCTATTGATCAACGAGCTAGTCAACTAGAGGCTTGCTAGGGACATGGTGTTGTCTATGTACCCACACATGTATCTGAGTTTCCTATCAATACAATTATAGCATGGATAATAAATGATTATCATGAACAAGGAAATATAATAATAACTTATTTATTATTGCCTCTAGGGCATATTTCCAACAGCATAATCAACTAACGAGCAATAATAATAAATCTTGAATGACAACACTTTCTCAAAACAATCATAATATGATATAACAAGATGGTATCTCGCTAGCCCTTTCTGAGACCGCAAAACATAAATGCAGAGCACCCCTGAAGATCACGGACTGACTAGACATTGTAATTCATGGTAAAAGAGATCCAATCACAGTCATACTCAATGTAAATTAATAGCAATGCATGCAAATGACAGCGGTGCTCTCCAACTAGTGCTTTTCTTAATAAGAGGATGATGACTCAACATAAAAGTAAATAGATAGGCTCTTTTAAGAGAGAAGCAGGGATTTGCAGAGGTGCCAGAGCTTGAGTTTTCGAAATGGAGATAAATAATATTTTGAGCAGTATACTTTCATTGTCAACATAACAACTAGGAGATCTCGATATCTTCCATGCTATACACATTATAGGCGGTTCCCAAACAGAATGGTAAAGTTTATACTCCCCCACCAAAAATCAATCCATGGCTTGTCTGAAACAACGGGTGCCGTCCAACTAACAACAATCCTGGGGGAGTTTTTTTTTGCATTTATTTTGATTTGATTTGAGCATGGGACTGGGCATCCCGGTTACCGGCCATTTTCTCATGACTGATGAGTGGAGTCCACTCATCATGAGAATAACCCACCTAGAATGGAAGATATAGACAACCCTAGTGGATACATGAGCTATTCGAGCATACAAAACAGAATTTCATTTGAAGGTTTAGAGTTTGGCACATAGAAATTTACTTGGAACGGCAGGTAAATACCGCATGTAGGAAGGTATGGTGGACTCATATGGAATAACTTTGGGGATTATGAAAGTGGATGCACAAGCAGTATTCCCGCTTAGTACAAGTGAAAGCTAGAAAGAGACTGGGAAGCGACCAACTAGATAGCACAACAGTCATGAACATACATTAAGATTAATCAATAATGAGTGCAAGCATGAGTAGGATATAAATAACCATGAACATAAATATCGTGGAGGCTATGTTGGTTTTGTTTCAACTACATGCGTGAACATGTGCCAAGTCAAGCCACTCGAATCATTCAAAGGAGGATACCACCCTATCATACCACATCACAACTATTTTAATAGCATGTTGGCATGCAAGGTAAACCATTATAAACTCCTAGCTAATTAAGCATGGCATGAGCAACTATAATCTCTAATTATCATTGTAAACATGTCTCATCCATAATAGGCTGAATCAGGAACATTGGACTAATCATATTTACAAAAACAAGATAGGTCGAGTTCATACCAGCTTCTCTCATCTCAATCAGTCCATCATATATCGTCATTATTGCCTTTCACTTGCATGACCGAACGGTGTGGATAATAATAATAGTGCACGTGCATTGGACTAAGCTGGAATCTGCAAGCATTTAATACAAAGGACAAGACAAGGTAATATGGGCTCTTGGTTAGATCAACAATAATGCATATGATAGCCACTCAACATTTTCATCGTGGTCTTCTCCTCTCGACCCCCAAGGAAAAGAAAAGAAATAAAACTATTTACATGGGAAAGATCCCAACAAGCAAAAGAAGAATGAGAAATCTATTTGGGTTTTCTTTTAATTACTACTACTACATGCATGGAAAGTAAACTAGCTAAAGGCTACAACTAATTTTTTTGGGTTTTCTTAAAGTTTTTCAAACACACAAGAAGAAAGCAAGAAAAGAAAATAAACTAGCTTGGATAGTACAATGAAAAAGTATGAGCACCGACAACTAGCATGAGTGTGTGAACATGAATGTAATGTCTGTGAGAAATACATACTCTCCCAAGCTTAGGCTTTTGGCCTAAGTTGGTCTATGCCCACGGATCGAAGCTACTCTCTCCGGTGTACTGAGGAGGGTCCTCAGGGTGCTACTGGTTGGCGATCTCCTCCGGATCCCATTGATAAATAGACTATCGATAAGGGTTAAGTGGTGGCTCAGGCTCAGGCTCTGGGACTTGTGTCAGCCTCCAGTATGCATAAATGGCCTCGGGAAAGATGAGGTACATGCCTGAAAGTATGTTAAACAAAGAGGGTGCAGGCAAGGTAATAGTCTCACAATGAGTTTTATCAAATATCAAATTATACTTAAGCATCTTCTTATTATTTTTAACAATAAATTCATGTGCTACCATACTCTTATAATCTAGAAAAATAAGGGGCAGCTATTTTTCCTTTCTCATAATGCCTAGGTATCTCAAAGTGTTTAGCAAGGCGTGAAGCAAAGATGCCTCCGAAGATGGGGCCCTTTGTATGGTTCAGACTTAACTGTTTAGCAACAATGGCACCTAAACTAAAGGTTGTATCAAGAAACAAAGCATGACGCAAAATAACAAGATCAGGAGCACTAAGATTTCCACTGTTCCCGCGACCAATTAAGCATCTACTAGCAAATATCGCAAAGTAACATAGAACAAGAAAATGTATACTAGTAATTCTTGCATCGGAAACTTTCCTCATTTCCACTACAGCAATTCTATCAATAAATCCATCCACATCACTACCATGTGGTTCCTCGATGCTGCACACAAAGGGTATCTTGCAGACCTGACAAAAAATAGAGTGACATCTCCTTAACCTCATGATATAATCGAAACTCCACTGAAGGTGGTGATTTCTTAGTATGGAAATAAAAATTTTGCACAAAAATATTAGTGAGTAAGAGATACTGTTTGCACTGGTCATGGAGGAAGTCGGTGAGCCCTGCATTCTCGGCCAGATAATAAAAGTCATTGTAAATTCTGGCAGCCCTCAAGAATGTATCACAAGGCCATTCACACGACCGGACCTCCGCGGTGTGAGGAAGATTGTATTTGGGCTTTTTATTCTCCTCATTCTACTTATCCTTCGAGCTTCGGCTCGAGGAGCCCCTCAACAATCTCTTCAGCATTTTCTCTAAAAAAAATCTGAAATTTTTAGTAACTCAAAATTAAAATGAACCAAACTCAGCAAGATTGATAGCTACTACTCCCACAAGTACCAAGAGGCTATATCATGCATTAAAACTACTTTAGACCATATAAATTTGACATGCAAGATCAAGAGCAGGGTCACTTTAGCAGCAAAAATTGCAATAAATAAAGCACTAGAACAAAAACTAATTGGACTGTTGGAGGAGTCACATACCAAAGAACAATCCCCCAAAACAATTTTTTGAATGGAGCTTTGAGCAAGGAGATCGAAAATGGCAGCAAGATGAGCTAGAACACGGGTTTGAGTTATGAGAGGATTTTTTCTGGAGGAGGACGAAGTGAATGGGTGCTGGAATAAGTGGAGGGGGTCCACGTGGGGCCCACGAGGCAGGGGGCGCGCCCCAGGGGGGTGGGCGCGCCCTGTGCCCTCATGGCCAAATGGTGGCCCCCCTGGTGTGTTCTGAGTGCTAGAAATTCTTAAATATTCTAAAAAAAATCATACCGCATTTTCAGGGCATTTGGAGAACTTTTATTTTTGAGGTGTTTTTATTGCATGGATAATTCAGAAAACAGGCAGAAAAATACTATTTTTTCTTTATTTAATCTAAATAACATAAAGTAAAAGGAGGGTACAGAGAGTTGTGCTTTCTAGCTTCATCCATCTCATGCTCATCAAAAGGAATCCGCTAACAAGGTTGATCAAGTCTTGTTAACGAACTTCTTCCGAATAATATAAAACTAGAGAACTTTCGAATAACACTAGGTTACCTCAACTGGGATATGCATGTCCCCAACAATAAGAATATCATATTTCTTTTTGATAGTAGGAAGAGGGAATTCAAAACCTCCAATAGTAATCATTGAAAATTTTCCAATAGAATTTATACTATGAACTTGAGGTTGTTTCCTTGGAAAGTGTACCATATGCTCATTACCATTAACACGAAAAGTGACATTGCCTTTGTTGCAATCAATAACAGCCCCTGCAGTATTTAGAAAAGGTCTACCAAGTATGATCAACATATTGTCGTCCTCGGGAATATCAAGAATAACAAAGTCCGGTTAAATAGCAATATTTGCAACCACAACAGGCACATCCTCACAAATACCGACAGATATAGCAGTTGATTTATCGGCCATTTGCAAAGAGATTTCAGTAGGTGTCAACTTATTCAATATAAAGAGAGAGGCATAACACTAACACCGACTCCAAGATCACATAAGGCAGTTTTAACATAGTTTCTTTTAATGGAGCATGGTATAGTTGGTACTCATGGATCTCCTAGTTTCTTTGGTATTCCACCTTTAAAAGTGTAATTAGCAAGCATGGTGGAAATTTCAGCTTCCGGTATCTTTCTTTTATTTGTAACAATATCTTTCATATACTTAGCATAGGGATTCATTTTAAGCATATCAGTCAAACGCATACGTAAAAAGATAGGTCTAATCATTTCAGCAAAGTGCTCAAAATCCTCATCATCCTTCTTCTTGGATGGTTAGGAGGAAAATGCATTGGTTTCTGAACCCATGGTTCTCTTTCTTTACCATGCTTCCTAGCAACGAAGTCTCTCTTATCATAACGTTGATTCTTTGATTTTGGGTTATTAAGATCAACAGCAGGTTCAATTTCTAAATCATTATTATTACTAGGTTGAGCATCAACATGAACATCATCGTTAACATTATCACTAGGTTCATGTTCATTACAAGATTGTGTTTCAGCGTTAGAATAGAAATATCATTGGGATTCTCAGGCATGTCTATAACAGGTTCACTAGAAGCATGCAAAGTCCTATCATTTTTTTTTCTTTTTCTTAGAAGGACTAGGTGCATCAACATTACTTCTCTGAGAATCTTGCTCAACCCTCTTAGGATGGCCCTCAGGATACAAAGGTTCCTGAGTCATTCTACCACCCCTAGTCATAACTCTAACAACATTATCATTTTTATTATTATTTAATTCATTCAGCAAATCATCTTGTGCCTTAAGTACTTATTCTACTTGAGTGGTAACCATAGATGCATGTTTACTAATAAGCTTAAGGTCACCTTTAACTCTAGACATATAATCACTCAAATGTCTACCAACATAAGCATTGAAGTTTTCTTGTTTAATAGTAAATTATCAAACTCATCCAAGCATTGGCTAGCAGACATATAATGAGGAATATCACCTTCATCAAATCTATAGAGAGAATTTACCTTTACTACCTGTGTCGGGTTATCAAGACCATGTATTTGTTCAATAGGTGGTAAATTATTAACATCTTCAGCTTTAATACTTTTTTCTTTCATAGATTTCTTTGCCTCTTGCATATCTTCAGGACTAAGAAATAGAATACCCCTTTTCTTCGGAGTTGGCTTAGGAGTTGGTTCGGGAAGTGTCCAATCATTATCATTACTCAATATATTATTCAATAGAAGTTCAACTTGATCAACCGTTCTTTCCCTAAAAACACAACCAGCACAACTATCCAGGTGGTCTCTGGAAGCATCGGTTAGTCCATTATGAAAGATATCAAGTATTTAATTTTTCTTGAGAGGATGATCAGGCAAAGAGCATTGAGTAATTGGAGAAGCCTCCCCCAAGCTTGTGGGAGACTCTCTTCTTCAATTTGCACAAAATTATATATTTCCCTTAAGGCAGCTTGTTTCTTATGAGCGGGGAAATATTTTGCAGAGAAGTAATAAATCATATCCTGGGGACTACGCACACAACCAGGAGCAAGAGAATTAAATCATATCTTAGCATCACCCTTTAATGATAATGGAAATAACTTAAGATATAGTAATAATGAATTTTTTCCTCATGAGTAAATAGGGTGGCTATATCATTCAATTTAGTAAGATGTGCCACAACAGTTTCAGATTCATAGCCATAAAAAGGATCAGATTCAACCAAAGTAATTAACTCAGGATTGACAAAGAAATCATAATCCAAACTGCGTCGTACCTGGTCAAGTCGCCTATACCTCTATTGTCATCGCTTGCTAATGCATGTGAGCCGTCACGCGAGAGTCAATTAGTTTTTCAAGCATCCTATACGAGAGATCAAAGTATTGAAAGTACTACTTCACAAAAGCGGACAAGACAATGGATTAATATTAGTACTGGTATACGCACTCAACTCTCTAAGATCCATTGTGGAGCCCGTGCACTACTTCATCTGGAGAAAACCAAGGAATCGTCAGTTTTTCATCTGCTGCCAAATAAACTGGCTGAAGTCTAAGAAAGAGACAATTGACTGCAACAAGTGTTGTGACGGTCAGTCAATTGACTATCGAAATGACATCGCTCCGTGGATACAGGTCTCATGCGTCATTGATGGAGGTTGGGCCAGCATCCACCTTACACACGCACATACTGCATTTTAAATCTGGCCGAAACCTGCAAAAAAAAAAGCTAGGCTACCCGACAAGATTATCAGGGCCTGCGTTTGACGAAAAACGACGGATGTTTCAAGTACTACTACTTGTACGGATGTTCTGCTATGAAGATAAGAGAAAAGTAATGGGGGCGTGCCACTGTTGCCACCGTGGCATCACTGTGAGCAGGCCATACTACTCTGCGTGAGGTTAAGGCTACAGTCAAGACATGCTATGTCCATGCTCATCCAATGAAAATACCAAGTGCTATCCTTTCTATTTATCTTAATCACCACATGTTAAATTGTGCGAGAACAATTACTCTTGTCTGTGGTATTTTTTCATAGGACCATTATTAATTACAAAGTTGTGGCAAAGAGGCATGCGCCAACATTATTTTTGCAATAGAGCTCGTCTGTGCCATGTTGCTCGACAGATACATGTGCAAATCGCTGCTCCCGCTACATTAGCACACGCGGCTGACTTGTCGTCCGCACTCGCGGCTGACTCACCCGTGTCCGTGCCGTTTTCAATGTCGCGACTGACTCTCTCGTCCGTGCCGGCTTACAATGTCATGGCCGGTTCATCTATCTGCTCCCACGACCGGTTCAACCATGATTGATTTCAGCTTTACCGCGGTGATCATCAACTCCATGGTGGATAAATATCAAGTGAAATCCATCCGATATATTTTTATATTATATATTGCTTTCTTTTTAAAAAAAAAAGAAAAAGAGCAATTACTCTGGCTTGCAAGTTCTCTAATGCAGGGTAAGTGGTCTACTGCAAAAAGGGACTATTATATTATTGAGCTCATACCAGTTTATATCACGATCAATATGAAGAATCTCAAGCTAACTCTTTGAGTCGTTTTAAGACTCGGGGGCTATGATGACATGACTCGGCAAATATTGCCAGTTTCAGCAAAAATCAAGAACCACGGGTCATGGAGGGAAAATAACCCGGTCCCGGAGGCTACTGCTGCATTGATTTAAAGGCTGTCAAAAATTTCCGGTTCAATGGAAGAGTTCCGGGTTATCAAAAGAGGTTCCAGTTTAATATCCGGCTCAAGGAAATCTGTCTCCCACAAAGCTCTAAAGGTTTCAATATCCGGCTCAACGCCCGGTTCAAGAAGAATTCATTACTCACAAGTTCGAGTTCTCCGAAAAATTGAAGGGACCAAAGAGAGTCTGTTGCAAAGCACAAATCAAACATAGGTACCCTGCTTCAAACAACTTGATCATTTGGGGCTTCCCGTTCAAACATAGGTCGTATTTGAACCAAAGAGAACATAGTTGTCGGTACCCTCTTGATCGGCGCAATGCCAAACCCACTAGGGGGCTTCTTGATCATATTCGAATCATATCTTAACCCCTTTTGGATCTGACTTTGATCGTATTCGAATCAGAGTAATTAAAAAACTCTCAAGGTCATTTGGGGGCTTCCTGTTCAAACATAGGTCGTATTCGAACCAAAGAGAACATAGCTGTCGGTACCCTTTTGATCGGCGCAACACCAAAGCCACTAGGGGCTACATGATTGTATTCGAATCCTAGCTTAACCCCTTTGGAACGGTTTACTGGTCGTATTCGAATCAGAAGCCTCGAATCTTTTCTCTCTATTTGGCTTAAGTTTTTTGAAAACAATCTTTGGTTTTGCTTTGAGACTTTTTGTTCAGATCTAAGTATAAGTGTGGTTTAAATTTAACCCGGCTTAGTTTTGGACGATAAGTCGCCATCATATGACAATCATAAACATTTGGAAGTTTTGGCTTCTAAAGATTGGGTTATCACCCTTACTGCATAGGTATCATAAGCCGGCAGTACGATTCAATATCACAGGTATGATATTGTTTATACATGATTATTTTTAAACCGGCCCTGGCTATGGACTTTAAATTGCCGGTATATTTTGGATTGCGCCATTGGAATCATGCGCTTATCAATCATTGGATTATTGCCCTTATTGGATACGGCGATATAAGCCGGCAGTATGAGCCAATTCCACAGGTATGTTTTCCTGATTATATAAATATGCAAGGTTTGATAACCCGCCCTGGCTTTTGACATTAAGTCGCCAAGGCATATGTTGTTTAAACTCTATACAGGATTTGCAGAACTATGACTTATATAAATGCTTAAGTCCAAACACATCATTAAAATTGATGCTTCAAAATGATTATCGGTTCTGTATTTTCTCTATAAGCTACCGGGTTATAAAAATTCCGGCTTACAGTGGAGGCGTGTTAAATCGCCATCGGCTAAGAGCTGCTGGGTATTTAAACTCCGGACTTACTTGTCAATAGATAAGGTATTCAAAGTCGCTTTAGTGCAATGGCTATTATTTTATCAATGGACATGATTTATTTTACAATGGAGGGAATAGTCCCAAGTCGCTGCAGGCTTACGACCCGGCACTTGGGGGCTACATTATTCAAATTAAGATTATGTCAAATATGCAAGTCCCATGTCACTGCCAGCATGCACCATGGCACTTGGGGCTAATGCAAAGTCATTTTTTGCTCAACTTATTGAAGACCCGACTCATCACATTGTAATGAGCCGACCCTTGGGGGCTACCAATTGCTCCTGTCAAAAATTCAGCGTACACAAGTCTCTGTCCCTTATATTGAAAGATCCACTACTCAGTTGGTAGAGTACAAAGCTCTTAACCTTATGGACGTGGGTTCAAGCCCCATGGTGGAGATTACATCATATGATGTTATTATCAATGAATTATATACAAAGTCCCAGCTCAGTATTATCTTACTGAGCCGGCCCTTGGGGGCTACACGTTGCTGCTCAAGTCTACATGATCATATTTACAAAGTCCCTGCTCATTATTGCATAATGACCCGACACTTGGGGCTACAGGTGATATGCATATAAGGGAGAATAATCTTCAAATTCTCAGTTTTGAGCAGACCAGATTGACCCGGTGTCAGCAACAATCATGACCCGGCATCATTTATTTATAACCCGACAAATTTGGCAATCATAAATCAGCAAGATCTACATCTTTAAGCCAGCTGAATATCAGTTGAATATTTCAAGACCAATATTTTTGTCAAGTCAGAGCATTGAAGGCCGACTCAAATGGATTATTTCTTATAATATTTCTCTACAAGAGCCAATGTCAGTAAATTGGTTATGAAGCTGGCCTATTGACCCGGATTTTTTAGAAGAAGTGCCTGGATTTTTTTTTTTGCATTTAGCAAGGTTTGGACATATCTGTTAAAGGAGATTTGTTATAAGATCTTGAGTATGCATCCAGGAGGAAATGACAATGACTTAAGGATGATCAGGTGCCGGCTCTGGAAAATATTTAACCCAGAGCACAACCTATCAAGTTTGTTCTTGTGTTTATTTTACAGGATCAGTTTAACATGGATAAGTCCAAATTAAACTGGGGGCTAATGTCAGGGATATACCCTGCGGTATGACCCGGCCAGAAGTATGACCCGGCCGGGCTTGGCGTTTTCATTGGTAACCTGTCGAAGGACTGGCGACTCACGAGTTTGGCGACTCACTGGTCTGACGACTCACGAGCCTAGCTACTCATGGATGGCCCTAACGGCGGGTCAGATAGAAGACTAGGCCCAAGGCCCAAAAGGCCGGCTCATGTTATGGTGGGTCGGTTTACGAGGGAAGGCATAAGGAGTTTTCCCTTAAGGGGGCAGACTAGGATTCCACTTGTAATAGACTAGTCCTAATCCTAATAGGACTCGACATGTAACCCGCCCCTTCAACTTATATAAGGAGGGGCAGGCCACCCCAAGAGGGACAAGCAAAAAAAGAATTGTTAAGGCTAGACACAAAGAGAGGAGAGCCGGATTTACGGCGTCTCCCTCATGAGCATAATGAGACCTAGCCACAAACATCATGTAGGGCTATTACCGGATGATGCTTCCTGGGGCCCGAAGATGTCTAAATCCTTGTCTTGTGTGTTGTGTCTCTCGTCCCGATCAACCCCTCTCAAGCTACCACATACATGCGTTGGCCTCACAACTAAGTCCTCACACTAGGACATCTGTTGTGACAATTCCACGACATTATCAGAAATACAGATAGGTGAAGTAGCAAAAGCAGGGTCATATTTCATTCTAGCATTCAAAGACTTTTCTTTTAGCTTGGCTAACAGTTTCTTAAGATCATATCTATCATTGCAAGCAAGAAAGTCTCTAGCAGTTTCTTCATCTATAACATAACCCTCAGGTACATCAGGCAATTCATATCTAGGGGGAGAATCTTCATCATCACTTTCATCAATATTATCAGTTTCAATAATTTCATTCTCTCTAACCCTAGCAAGTTGTTCATCAAGAAATTCACCTAATGGCACCACTACTAGGAAAACCCTTACCAGGAGCGCTGTTTTTTTTGCTATTAGTAGCGCGGGAAGGCGCGCTACTGCTACGGCTCTACAGCTATTTTCTAGCAGTAGCGCTTGTTTTGGCCCGCACTACTGGTAAATGAGCGCTGCTGGTAATATTTTGGCCCGCGCCACTGCTAAAGTTTATGTTTTGTTTTTCATATTTTGGCGCTATACATGTTTAAATAGATATATCTTTTATACAATAACAACTCATCATGAACTAGTCTGTTTAAATAGCATATTCATTACCACTAGTCATCAGCACCAAACAATGTTCGTCAATGAGACATCATATATATAACAAGTTGGTCACTAGTCATAATCACAACTCCTCATCCTCCTCATCAACTCTAACACATTGTAGCACATAATAACACATTCTACCTAGGACCTACTCCTCTCATAGGACCTACTCTACCCTCTCTTAGGTAAAATATCATAAAACAAGATAGGCATTGACTCTTCATTAAGGAAACTAGACTCTCCATAATGAAGAAGGAGATCATCCTGTCTCCAAGTCTTGGCCTACGCACAATGTTGCTTCCAAGTAGCTCTCTACGATGGTCGAAACATTTTTCCAATCATTTATTATCATGGCTTCCTCACTTTTAGAAATCCGGTATGGACAGGAGTGATGTGGATACTGCGGCTGACCCAGCCGTGGTGGCCGTAAGCTCATAACATCAACATGACCTCTTGGCAACATCAGATGAGGCACACAATCCATCGGGATTTTCTGTTCAAAAACATAGTAATAACTTTGTAGTTAGCAATGTAGTTTAGTTTTAGAAGAATTTATGCAAAAGATGCACGGATGTCATAATAGTAGAAAATCTTACCATGCTATCTCCATTGATGTTACCATAGCACATCGCATGCACTAGTGGCACATATTGACCATAATTTTGAGGAATTCGATAATAGCTATTGTAATTCTCAAGACCAGTAAAAAATGTGATAAGACCATCTTTCTCCTTATAAGTTAATTGTGCTTCATCATTGTAGTAGTAGGTTCTGTCTACCATCCTCCGTACATTCTTTGAAGAATGAAATAAGCTGTCAATGGAAATAAGCTGTCAAATATTTGGAAATAAACAATATAAATTACTTAATAAATATGTTTGAGAAACTCACACAACGGTAGAACTGGAAGCGTGTCAACAAGGACCCAAATGGTCATATTCTTTTCGTCAATGTCAGGATCACCAGGATCGAAGGTGAGAAGCATACCCTCATGAAAATCATACGCCTTGCAAAGGGCTTCCCAATTCAGGCAACCAAAATTGGATGAGTTCACATAATTGTATAGTTTTACAGCAAAATCATAACCATGATGGGGCCTTAGTTGAATTATCTTTGTCTCCATGCTTTCATGATCTTCAAAACCCATCTTCTCCAAGACATAGCGTCTTGCATGGCATGGGATAAGCTAGTCAAATTGTAAAAGACGGAAATTACACGTTGAAGAAGTAGAGAAGTCATGCAAAAATAACAAAAAACACTTGTCATCGTTGCGTACTGTATCAACATCAAAGGTCTCTTGGAGCTTGATGCTGAAGCGCCAACCTTCTACCAAGTGAGGCCTATCGCACAGACCACACTCATCTTCTCAGTAATCGCACATAGCGAATTCCCTTTCATCGTCAGACATTTCCTAATAGGTAATTAATAATCCATCATCGAATACATATATAGTAGTTTGTAGCAAAGATCATCATATAACAACTAGAACACCTAAAATTTGTAGTTTGTAGTAGTTTGTAGCAAAGATCGTCATCGAACCTAGTTTGTAGCAAAGATCATCATATAATATATCATCGAGTACATATAGGGTTAATTATCCTTTTGCCCTCAGTGGTGACTCTGTGCTCAGTTTTGCCCTCAGATGCAAATTGTGCTCAGTTTTGCCCCTAGTCCATGCACAGCTACTATGACGAGGCCAAACGGCCATATGAGTCCATTCCGTCCGCCAGCGTTAGTGGTTGTGGGTCTGGAGCTTACACGTGGGACCACGTGGACGTGGGTCCGGAGCTGACATGTAGGCCCGTGCAACTAAATCCCCAAATAATTCGTAGCTCACTCTGCCCATCCGCTTCCCCGCCGGTCGGTTGACCTGCGTCGCCTCCGCTACTTGCGTCGCGGCCAGCACCTGCCCCGCCACCAGCTGCACGCCTACTCCACCGCTACCTTTCTGTGCCTACGCTCCACGGCTACCTGCGACGCCCGCCACCTTCCTGCGATGCCATGGGTGGGGCGCCTGCCACCTGCTCGACCCGCGGTGCGGCCTCCTTCCATGCGCCCGGCCGGAGCGCTCAAAGGTGGGGGGCTGCTGGAGCTATTTGAACTAGGAGTAAGAACCATAGGGCGAAATGGAGAGCAGCGGCGACCCCGGAGTATTTGGCGAGCTAGGCATCGGGCCGAAGATCTGCCGCGTCCACGACTGGGTTCCCGAGGGGTAAGTCTCACCTCCTGTTTAGATTGAGCTTAGTTGTGCATTTGAACACTCGATTCGAGTAGGTTTGCCCAATTAGTGTGCTGATTGCGTCTCTGTTTTTCGCCAGTTAGGATGGAGTTGCGGTTTGCTTTCTTGATGCACATTAGAAGGGACTGGTACACGTTCGATGCAAAGGATCAGAAGAAATACCAAGGATGTTTTGATTATCGGTTGCCCATGGCTAGTAATTGGAGTTTCAGACAATTTGGGGAGGTAATTTGTAGCCAATATCCTTGGGGTTTGCTTGATGAAGTGGTATACAAATACTATGATGGGGAAAAGAAATGGGTGAAAGTTAGTAATGATGAAGAGCTAGCTACCATGTTTGTTAGGCATAAAGAGAAAGATAATTTTCATGTGAGGCTGCAAGTTGATGTGCTTGAGCATGCATTTGGACCTAGGATGACGGGTGCAACATCTCGGGGAGAACCAAGTCATCGTAATGGCATCTCTAGCCAGAACAGTTCAATTGGTGCACGACGACGTGGTGGCTCGACAAGTGTGGGCAACAGCAGTAGGGTCCCCCTTGAAGTGGAGCCTGATGACTACAATTCTGGGGTTGATGAAGAGAAGCTATATTCTGATGTTATTCGGAATTTACGATGGGCACCTCGGGCTGATAACCAAGATGAGGCTCACAATGCAGTCCGTGTGGATGATGACGCGGTGGGTGAGGACGAAGACCTTGCAGCTATTGAATGGGACCCTTTGAACCCTCATATGGAAGAAGGTACAGTTTTTGCATCCATGAATGAGTGTAGAAATGCACTTGTGACATACTGCATCAAGGTAGAACGTACTTTCAAAGTTGACAAGAGCGATCAAGTACATTATAGAGTGCACTGTCCGACTGAGGGTTGTCCATGGAGGCTGCTCACATCTAAAATGTGAAATAGCACTAATGTTCAGGTCAAAGTGAACCCTTTTAAGCACACATGCCAGGAATCAACCCTTGGGAAGGATACAATCAGTAGATCCAAGTCAATATGGGTGGCAGAAGAAGTAAAGAAGTGGGTGAATGAAAACCAGCAAGTGGGTCCAAAGGAATTGCAGAAGAACATCAAAGATAAATTCAAGATAGATTTACCATACATGAGGTTGTTCAATGGTAAACAACATGCTATGGATTCTATTTATGGTAACTGGCAGGAAAGTTTTCAATTGTTGTATTCATTCAAAGGTGAAGTGGAGAGGACAAGCCCAGGTAGTATTGTAGATATTGATCACCACACCGTGGAGTACACATTCAGGGGAGTGACAAAGACCAAGGAATGATTTAGGAGGGTTTTTGTCTGCTTTGAGGCTTGTCGCCAGGGTTTTTTGGCAGGTTGCAGGCCTTATTTGGCTATTGATGCCACTTTTCTCACAGGGAGGTTTAAAGGACAGTTAGTAGCAGCTTGTGCAGTTGATGCACATAGTTTTGTATTTCCAGTTGCCTACGGTGTGCTGGAGACAGAATCTGAGGAGAGCTGGACTTGGTTTTTGCATAATCTGCGCCGGGCTATTGCACATCCCAATGGGTTGGTCATTCATACAGATGCCTGCAAAGGTTTAGAAGTGGTCGTGGACAATGTGTTCCCTGGAGTAGAGCATAGGGAATGCATGTGTCACCTTGCTGCAAATTTCATGAAGAAATTTCATGGCCAACATCTTTGACTTGCAGTGTGAAGAAGCACAACTACCACTTGAGGCAGTTATACATGAATCCCAAAGTGAAAGAATACTTGGAAACACACCACTCCAAGTTATGGGCCAGAAGCCAATTCAGTGAACTGAGCAAAGTTGACTATGTGCACAATAATCTAGCAGAGTCTTTCAACTCAACGATCCGGAAACTAAAGGGTCATTATGTGGTGGATTTGTTGGACAGGATAAGGATAGAATACATGCAGAAATTGCATTATCGTGCAGGAATAGCCGAGGCAAAAAATTCATGGGCCACATTATCATCCCTACCATGATGAATGAACTGAAGCAGAAAACAACAGGCTTGGAAATGAACATGACTCTTTGCTCGGGTACCACAGCAGAGATATCATATTTGGATAAAGAGAAGAGGGAATGGAGATATACAGTGGATTTAGAAGATAGAACTTGCAGGTGTAGGCAATGGAAGATAACTGGGTTGCCATGCATTCATGCCTTGTTTTTCATCACTTCTCTCCCAGGTCCAGCAGGGAACATTCAGCGGTATGTGCATGATTACTACTCTGTTGCAAGGTTCAAAGCCACATATGCTTATGCCTTGCCTGGTATGGAGGGAAAACAACAATGGGACATGGTGGACCCTGGATTCAAGCTTTGCGCTCCAGTTCTGAAGAGAGCAGCAGGTAGACCAAGGAAGAGTCGAATCAGACCTCACAACGAAGGAGCTGGACTTGGAGCTTAGGAAGCATAAGTGCACAAGATGTGGTGGGTCTGGTCATTTCGGTAAGTATTGTGATAACACAGTAGATCCAGCGTTCGGAGAGAGTTTCGATGAAGGCTTCGATGAAAATGTTGGTCAGCAGCCGGTTGCCTCAACAGATGATGAAAATGATGGACATCAGCCGGTTGCATCAGATGAGGATTTTGACGAGGTTCGAAATGATGATGGTCAACAGCCGCATGATTTTGACGACAATCCAAAATATCCTCCAAATAATGATTCAAGTGAGGCTCCAAATGGTGATCCAAGTGAGGCTCCAAATAGTAATCATGGTGATCCAAGTGAGGCTCCAAATGATGATCATGGTGATCCAAGTGAGGCTCCAAATGATGATCATGGTGATCCAAGTGAGGCTCCAAATGATGATCCAAGTGAGGCTCCAAATGGTGACCAACCTTCTGTTGTTGTGAGTTCTGCTAGGTATGTAAATCTTGCAAGGGTCAAATACTACTGTACATTTATGCGTCACTTGACATGATCTCATGACCCTTTATGTTTTGCACAGCTCTATGATAGGTTTGAAGAAGACGCACAAGGTACCGACAACCAAGAGGAGAAGAGAAGAAGCAATGAGCACAAGGTGCACGAGGAGCAAAGTGATGGCAAGAAGCTCAAGGAACAGACAGAAGCCCGAACGCTATATATGAATAATTATGAAACATTATGAATAATGTTGTATTTCTGTTGGATGATGTTGGACCTATGTTAGAACTATGTTTGACATGATGTTTAAATCTGTTGGATGATGTTTGAATGAGCACATGGTTTTTCCTTTTTTTGATTTTTTTGAATTTTGTTTTGCTCATTTGAATTCTGGTCAAACCTAACTTTGACCAAGATTTAAACAAGTCTAAAACATCAAAATGAAGAACTAAGCCTGGATCCTTCTTAGTCAATCCAAAATGAAGTTGTGGTGAGGTTTTTGAAATTTTCATGAAAAATGTGCTAAAATGAGGGATCCAAAGGTAGGGTAAACGGCCTCATTTCTAAGCAAGGTTTTTTCGACCTTGTCTAAATCAGCCAAATAACTTCCCTAAACATATATTCTATATATTCTATATATACGGACTATGTGCGCTGGGTTTTCCATTTTTTGATTTTTTTTAAATTTGTTTTGCTCATTTGAATTCTGGTCAAACTTAACTTTGACCAAGATTTAAACAAGTGTAAAACATCAAAATGAAAAACTAAGCCTGGATCCTTCTTAGTCACTCTAAAATGAAGCTGTGGTGAGTTTTTTTTGAAATTTTCATGTTTATTTCCCCAAAACACGTCTCTTCACTTCATACAAGAGAGTTTGCGATACTCGAGATATCACACAATACACATGAACTTATTGTTTAAATGTATGTAAACCTTGTTTATCAACTTAAATCGTTAGTATATGACATAAGAAGACTATGTGCGCAGGTTTTTTATTTTTCTGATTTTTATTTAATTTATTATGCTCATTTGAAATCTTGGTCAAACATAGCTTTGACTGCTCCAAACCCCTCCCAAACCCCGCTAACCCTAGCACTGAACCAGGACCGTTCATCTAACCCTAGCGCTGAACAAGGGCCGTCGATCTAACCCTTCTAGAAGGAATTTGTGGGGAGGAGGGGGGCGATCCGCGAGATGCAATCTGATTGGCTGGGAGATTCTTTTTTAAACAAATATCGGGCGCGTTGGATGGACCGTTGGGCCGTCTCGTTGTCTGGGCCTGAGACCGCAGTAAATAGCCCGTCTCAGCCTTTCCAGGCCTTGCATGCATGCATGGGAGGCTGCGACGTGCATAGGCTGCAACGTGCATGCATGCGAGCGAGGCGAGCGAGGCGCGCTAGGCTAGCGAGGCCAGCTAGGTGGTTCAACAAGTCAGATGCACCGTCCGGTCTAAGAGCTATGCAGTGATTCAAATGCACGCACGCGCCCCATGCATCATTTTTGTGCAAAAATTTAAGAGTGCAAAGCGTAACGGATACACACACGCGTTCGGATTCACCCACGCACCGTTCTCATCCTTTCTCTCTTCCTCTCCCACCCACAGGCCTATAAATGGTGTGCCTATCTTCCTCTCCCACCCATAAGCCAGATCCGATCCATTCTCTCCAACTTCAAACACCCAATCGACCGAGCCCTCCCCAAGCGAGACCATGCAGTTCAACGGGCCAACCTTCAGTCGTCCCTCTGTCGTGCCGGAGCTGCGCTACCCACCGGGCGTGCTCGTGGAGAGGGAGCTTCGTGTGTGGGCTATTTCAAGGTGGAGGGGTTCCGTCGAACTCACCCGCGCCTTCCTCAGAGCCGGCTATGCCCACCTCCCACGGGGCTCGCCGAGGATGTTCACCCTCAATGAGGTTCGTGACCACGGCGGCATCCTCCTACTGCTCACGGTCAGCTTCACCAACCCGTTTGACGCGCGTGAGCTCCTCGGCCAAGTCTTTTGGTGCGGCTGCGAGGCCATCTTCTTCACCGTCTACAAGATCTACACCAACTACGAGAACATCTTCCCCACTCCAGCCGGGATGCACTCCCTTCCCTACGATGACGAGGAGGAGGTGTGAAGATGAAGACGGTATTGAAGGGGCACGCGCGGCCAAAGTGGAAGGAGGAGGTCAAGATGAAGACTGTTTCGTTTTTTATTTGTTGCTTTTCTATGTCGTGTCGTGTCGTGTCATGTTTCGTCATGTGTCATCCATGAATTGTCCGTGAACTTATTATTGTAATGGTACTTGTGTTGCATCTTATCTAAGTTATTTATTAGGGTTTATTATGTGTGTTAAAAATGTTCGTGCCCAAGCATATAATTTCTTCCCTAAACCAAGTCATGAAGCTCGAGAACTTGTGGTTTTCATTAATGAAAATCGGAGGGGGTGAGAAGCCCTCCGTTTCATTCAAAAAAATAATAATTCATAAACTAACATGCAAATTTATTCCGTTTAAATCCTAAACCAAGTGCCACTCTAACACTAAACCAAGTGCCACTCTAACCAAAACCATATGGCAGTGCAAACATACGTTTTCAACCTTCCAACCCTCCAAAATTTCAGTGCAAAACAAAGGAAAACCACTCTCACGCGTGCGCAAACATTCACGGTCTCACTTTTTTTTTGACAAATTTCACAGTATCACTATGTATACATTCCTTCCGTACCCATGTCAAACTCTTGCCATCTATCCTAGTGGTTACCAGCGCAGCCCTGAACACCACAAACCCACGCGGTCTTGGGTTCGAGTCCCCAGTAGCACCAATTTTTTGTGCATTTTCCACCCTTCATTTTTTAGACAAATTAGTTTTTACTCAATGTAATGCCCTTAAAAAATGTTCATTTATTTTGGCACTAGGTGTAAACCTCTACCAGAGTTGATGCACATTTTCCATGACATTTTGGTCTTTGATTTAAATCACAGTGTATTTTAATTGGATTACTTAAATTGCTATTAAATATTTAACAGCTCCAAAAAATTTCTAACCTTAATTGTTTGGCTCTGGAATAATTCATTAGCTGCATTTCATTGATCAAAAGTTTCTGAATTCCTCATTTCTTCTCCTTTTTTTCAACATATTTAAATGTTGGTCACTTCTTCTCTTTTTTTCAACATTTAAACAACTTTGACCAACATTTAAACTAGGTGAATTTCTCATACAATTTCAAGATTACAAATTCCTCCATAATTCATGCCTTTCCATACATTTTCAACATTACAACCAGTGTGATTACCATACCTACAAATGCCCAAAAGTATTTGCAAATGGGTATTGGTAGTGCTTGATCTTCAAGCTCCCTAACCTTCTTCTTCAACATCCTAAGCTCAATAGCTAGCTCTCTGTCAGTGCGTGCTTCGCCCTCCATCTATTCTTCCGGAGCTCGTGCTGCGGCCACTGTGGTTTGGGGCAGCATGCGCAACCATTCTTCATGCTCTTCTTGCAGTTCATTTATCAGAGTCTTGGCCAGAGCATCGACCCAAAGAAAGAAGCATGTCACCTGCATGAACACGGAACGGATCAACCCATTGCTCAAAGATCCCGACCACGAAAATGGTGCAATTGCCCCGATTCTTACCCCATTTTCGCTGCACACGTAGAACGGACGGTTGTGGTTCCTCAATGTGTGAGAAACCCTCCGATCAACGCTCGCCCGGCACCATGGACAGACGAAGACAGGCATCTCCACATGCGCCCGGCTCTGCATCCGCGAGGTGGCGCGGGAGCTTGCGGAAGACATGGAGCTCGGAGCCGAACGGGATCTCAACGCCGCCGCGCCCTCCACAGCTAGCTTCACACCGCTGCGCCCTCCACAGCTAGCTTCCCACCGCCGTCGTGCTCTCGCTCTCTCGCGATGGTCAGCGTCGTGCTCTCTGTCGCCGTGGTCACCGCCGCTGTCGCCCGCTTATATAGCACACCCGCAACGGCTCTATGCTCAACGGCTCTCTGCTGGGTCCCACAAGCCACGCGTGCAACGGTCTGAATAAAATTGGCCGCCTCCGCCACCTGGTCCCACCTGTAAGGGCCGAGTCAAAACGTTGACCTGACGGAGATGCCAAAGTTCACAGAACGAGTCGGTGTGCACGGACTAGGGGCAAAACTGACCACAATTTGCATCTGAGGGGAAAACTGAGCAGATGGACACCACTGAGGGCAAAAGGATAATTAACCCATACATATATAGTAGTTTGTAGCACAAACCACACTCATCTTTTGCATTCAATAAGCAAATAACTAATAGGTAATTAATAATCCATCATCAAATACATATATAGCAGTCTGTAGCAAAGATCATCATATAATATCACTAATACATCTCGAATAATAGCTCCTCTAGGTTCAGTGGGCCGCGGTGGACACACAAAGAGAAGGAACCATCACGGGATCATAGCTCCGGTGAGATCCCCAAAGAATCTGCAAGGTATTGGAGAACCTGCCGTTCGCCAACGAAACCAAGTAGCGGTGGACGTGCGCATTCTCCTCTGTGACATGGCGATGTACCACCTGCACGGGGGACTCAAGCCTCTGCACCGATGCAGGCCCACGTGACCGCCACCAAAGAAGCTCTGGGTCGATGACGGGCTGGCTCCTCACTAAGCTGCGCTCACCAGAAGGTAGCACAACCCAGTACCAGCCCGGCGGAGCCCAGTCCCGGACATGGCCCCTCGGCTCAAGCAGGAGTCCTCCGCTGAGTCGACGATGAGGATGCGGGATAGGCATCGTTGATGTCGATAACAAAATGCTTAATTATGAAAACAAAATTAATAAACACTTAGCAAAATTCGGCATGACCTTTGCTAAAAGCAGGACATATCGAGCACCTGAAATTTTCCAGAACGTAAATGAATCGACATTTCTGGCAAAACATAGGCCACTCGGTTAAACAACTAAGATTGTGACATCTTCAAAATATGACATATATCCACTTCAAATTTGCATATAACAGGAATAATTGTTTTTACTAAAAAAGTTACAACAAATGTGATAGTTCAAAATATGATCCTAAGATTAACTAGCTAGGGTTCATACTACATTATCATAAGATTCATACTGCATTATCCTAAGATTAACTAGCTAGGGTTCATACTACACTATCCTAAGATTAAACAACTAAGATTAAACAATTAAACAACTAAGATAAAAAAACCTACATCATCCTAAGATTCATACTACATTATCCTAAGATTAACTAGCAGCTAGGTTTCATACTATATACATTTTCCTATGATTAAAAAACTAAGACTAAAAACCTAAATTTTTCAACTTGCTAGGGTTCAAAAGAAACTAGGGAGGAGGAGGAAGGAGGGAGGAGGATGTACCTCTCGGTGGAGGAGGGCCGGTGCAGGAGGAGGCCAACACGGGGGAGGAGGCCGGTGCGGAGGAGGAAGTCCGGCGGGGAGGAGGGCCGGCGTAGGCGAGGGCGGCCGACGCAGGGAGAGGGCCGACGCGGGGGACGGCATCGCGCGAGGGGTTG